>NW_006436814.1:667589-724435 GCF_000325575.1 Pteropus alecto
AGGAAGAAGTTCCCACTGTGTCCTGGTATTAATTAATATTCGAGGATTGACTAAGGACAAGTTACAAATGAGCATTTATGTAGTCAAAGCTTTCATCTGGGCTGAAACACTGCAGTTCTCTGTGTACATCTATTTTTGTTGTTTTCACTATTCCAGAGGAAGCTTTTTCCTGTGAAAATTTTATTCTGTGGAAGTTGAGAATTATTATTTAATATATTATCCAATGATGATTTATAGTCGTTTTCGCCCATGCCCCTGCTTTTCTCTGTGCTCAAGGCTGCCTCCCTCTTGTCTGCTCAGGCTCATTTAAATAGTCTGAATGTCGCTTCTTCCTTGAAGTATTCTTCCACCAGCCTTGCCCTGTTTTTTTCCTTCAACTGACTTACACTCCTTTCTTCTGTGATTCTATATTATATTCTGCAAACTTAGAAGCGGCAGCTATGTATTGTTTATCTTCCTATCTCTGGCTTCTAGCCGAGGACCTGTGGTAGACTCTCGTTAACGTTTGCAAGTTCACGTGACAAGGCATTTTGGCATTCCCCTTTTAACAGAGATCCTCCAGTTGGAACCTGCGTGGAGACTGAAAGACTGTGGTCATTTAAAGTCAGACCAGTTTTGTTCCACCAGTTTTGACCTTTGACCAAATCACTTTGCTTCTCTGAGTCTGGAGTCTTCAAGTGTTTGGAGGAATAATACCCACCTCTTGGCATTTTACTGGGCCAGCTTAGCCTGTGGCTAGGGCACCAGCTTTTGAGTCAAACATTCTAGTTCTACTGTGAACTTACTACGTAACCTCACAAAAGTTACTTAACGTCTGTGTCTCCATTTTACCATTTTTTAAATGGAGATAAAAGTACCTAATAGTGTTATTCTGAAGGGTCATGGAAAGAATACCTGTATAGTGCTTAAAACAGTTCCTGCCATCTAGTATTTGCTTGATACATGTTAAAATCCTCTGTGCCTCCCATAGTCTAAGAACAGTCAGACTATCTAGGAGCCACACATGACGAACCTGTTCTGTTGTTTCACAAAAACTGAATCTCTTTGGCATGGACCGACTAGTAGTTTTTATGATCTGGGCTGATGGTTCTGTTTTTGTTAAATATTATATTAATAACTAGCTATATTATTATTAAATTATCCATATAGGTTCAATATAACTATACAATTTATTAAATATGTTTTCAAATCTAACATGTAGTAAACATTTATTATATGCCAAGAAGCGCCAGGCAATTTAAAAATATAATCTCTTAAACATAGTAAAGCATTTGTGAGGTAAATGTTCTTACCCCCATTTTACGGACCATTTATATTTGAAAAAAAATGAATAGAACCATACCTCACAAAATAAATTCAAGATGGTTTACAATCCCAGATATAAATTAAATGTAAAGACTGGGGAAATATTTGCGTCTCATATAGCAAAAAATTGGTACGATGTATAAAGAATTTTTTTTGAAATTAATAAAAAGGACAAACTGCTAGTTGCAAAGTGGATAAAAGAACAGGAATTGGTGAGCAATAAAAGAGGAAGATGTCAATACACGAGAAGGTATTCATTCTCATTCTGTTATTATTTAAGGAAATACAATTTTCAGTAAAACCAACCCAACAGATAGAAGATCGATAGTCACAAGAATTGGCGAGGCCATGATCAGGGGATTATTTTCATACCCTGCCAGTGGAACTATAAATCGGTACTACTTTGGAGGGTAATTTAACACTATCCATTAATATATAAGTAGCACACACTTCAAAATTCTCGAGAACGTGTGTATGTGCATATCGGGTCCTTTTTAGGGAATGGTTTTCGCAGCGTTATTTGTGATGGTGATGTGATACTATGATGTGGGAAGTACATATTTTGTCTTCACCTCCAGTTTCTGGCATAGAGCTTCTAAAAGCCTTGTAATCTCCTAAGTGAGAAAAGCAATAGGAACATCTTTCATGGTAATATTTGGTTTCTGTCCCCTGTTCCTGAAATAGCTCCAGAATATAAAGATGAAAGAAATATCTTTTCTTAACAAGCCCCTCTCAACCATACCTGAATTTATGATGACTTTTGGAAACCACTAAGGATGGGGGACTGGTTGCCAGCGGAACTATCCCTTTTAGCCTCTAAGGAGGGCAGATTGAGTTCAATCGTCTAAGGCCAGTGATTTAATCCATCATGCCTGTGGAACCTCCATAAAACCCCTGAGCTCTGGGGTTGGAGAGCTTCTGGGCTGAGGACCACATGGAGGTGCTGGGAGGGCAGCTCCATGCCCCTTCCCACATACCTTGCCCTACACATCATCTCTTCCATTTGGCTGTTCATTAGTTGTATCTCTCATAGCAAATAGGGAACAGGAAGTAGGGCGCTTTCTTGAGTTCCGTGAGCTGTTCTAGCAAATTATCAAACCCGAGGAAGGGGTCATAGGAACCCCCTATTTATGGCCAGTTTGTCAGAGGTGCAGGTGACAACTTGGGACTTAAACTGGCATCTAAAGTGGGGGATATTCAGTCGTGTGAGACCGAGCCTTAATCTGTGGGTCTTTGCTGAGTCTAGGTAGTTAGTGGCAAAATTGAATTAGTAGCTGCCAAGAATTAGAGAATTGCTTGCTGTGGGTAATCTGCACATTTAGTGTCAGAAGTGTTGTGAGTACAGAAACCAACTGTAGAAGAAAATGAGGTTTTTCTTTTAGGTGTGAACAACCTAAATATCCTTCAAAGGAAAATAACTAAACTATGGTTTAGATAAACTATGAAATTGTATGCAACATAAAAAAAAAATGAAATAGATCTATATGTACTAATATGGAACTAAGTTCCAAAATATATTTTTGAAAGAGAAATAAAACAAGATGAGAAAGAGACACATGGTATGAAACCATTTGTATTTTTTTAAAAACTCATACACAACCATACTATATATTTTCTCTAGGTTCATGCATATGCATAGAAAAAGATTTGAAAGGATAAACACCCGTTATTTAACAGTGATTATCACTGAAGAGTTGGAAGAAGGCATTAGAAGTATGTCAAATGGGTCTTTAACCATGTTGGTAATTAATTTTACAAGGAGATGGTAATGGAAAAAATATTTTAAAGAAGAAAAAGCATATTTAATGCCACAGATAGAAAGAGGCACAGTTTAAAACTAGTCTAGCAAAGCCAACCAACAAAAAACAGGGTTTTTTCCCCTCCCTATTACATTGCCTTTCATATTGTTCTTGTAGATCATGAGAAAAATATTTTAAGAGGAAGCTACAGTGTTGACATTGATTCCAAGTCTGGCAGTCATTTAGAAATTGGATTCTTGCTCAGTTATGTATTCCTTTGTATCTATTCTTAAATTTCAGCTCTTAGCCTCATAAAATAAACTTAAACCTTCTCAGTTCAATTTGCTGCTTTGTCAGCAAATTATTGGCTCATGTTCTACTTTAATAACAGAATACAGTGGAAGGGTTCTGTTTTTATTGTCAAGGAAAATCTTTGTCTATACGATTCCCTTGGCCTAACCTGGTGTTCAGCTTCTTTCAACTTACTAATGCAGAATGCTGAATATTGAGTTTTATGCTGACTTTGAAGCATGGCCAACACTTTTTAGGCTTGGATTTCTAGTTTTATGCGTAATTAGAAACCTGACTCCTCAATGAGCTGTATCATTGTATTTCCTGCATGACTTTAACATGAAATAAAAAAATTATGTCCCAAATATTATAAATTAAAAGAGTGTCCCGGCCTCTAATGGAAACGTGGTACTGTGACAGCAGCATTAAGCTCCTCCGCTGATCTTTTAGCGGCTCGCACATCGAGCACATGACACAAGAATGACTCGGGCACTTGGAAGGGCGAGAATCAAGCATGACTTGCAGACCGGACCACCCGTATGTTTGCAGCGTTTTGTTAGGACCTTAGGGACTTCTTGGAGAGTGTAGTTAACAACTTACTGATGACATTGGATATATTTTAAAAGTTGATTTGAAGTCCTCGTGTTTCTGAACTTTTCTGCCTTTCACTCAGGCCTCCTTATGTCATGTAGTAGGTAAGAGCAACACTAACCTCTCTTTCTTGCTTTATGGATCAAAAATACCTTTGAATGGTAATCGAGATGGAACTGCTTTGTGTTAAATTCCTTCCTCCAGCTCCTAGTGTCTTGGAGAACTGTTAATGTACTTTTCAGAAAGGAGGAATGATTGCTATTGTACTATCCTGGGACGTCCATCCAGCTTGTGGTTTGGGGGTGGATCGTTGACAGTGTTGTGTGTAGTTGGCTTTGAAAGACTGGCAGGAACTTCTCAGAAACGAGGAACAAGAAAATGCTGTAGTTGGCCTTTTAGACTTTCTTTTTTAAAAACAGTGACAATACTTATTAATGATGCTGAGAAATGTTTAAAACTGGTACTGTGGACTAACTTAGGAATTAAAGTTAGTGCCTTTCTTAGGCACTCCATATTTAAGATGAAGCTCATACATATGGATCGGATGAAGTCTCTCGTTTCCTTATTTTCAACATTTGGCCAAGATAATTCAGGGACTTTCTCAGTCTTTTTGGCTCTGATTGTTACACTAAGTTCCTTAATTGACCCCTGCTCATTAGTTAGTTCATCCCAGAAATGACACCCGTGCTCCTGACCTCACCCTCGGCCTCAGCTGCTCTTTCATCTGGACGATGGCATGTTGCAGGAATAACGCTGATTTGCCTGCTTTGTTTCAGAAAACCCCTTGATCCACGTATCAAGACGTTTCTGTAGTGTTTTTAAGCACTCACAGAACTTTTGCCATGGAAGATGGTAATTTGAACGGCCCTCTCGCTCTCACACTGATGTGTCGTGTATGTTCAACTTCCCTCCTGCGAGGCTCACTCTGGGCTGGCCCTGGGGACGGGGACAGCAGTGACTGGTAGTTACCTCGAGTGGCTGGAATTGATTGTTTCTAGGGGCAGTCATGAGCGGTAGTGTGGGGCCGAAAAATGGGAGCAAAATCAAGAAGGTGACAGCCAGATGACATTAAGAATGGGGCAGGAAGCAAGGCCTTGTACCGAGACAGAGCTATAATACCCAGACCTATTTTTTGTTTTATTTTTGTTTTTGTTTTGAGTGCTTGCTCAAATTTGGCATATGGGTTGGTTGAGTCGAAACAAAACAAAACATAACAAGACAAAGCTGAAAATGTAACGACTGAGTAGGTAATCCTAAATTGCCAAAATGGTTACCCGCACCTATAAGCGTATATACAACGTAGTTGGCCGTCCTGCGACCACCGCAAAGCACGTAGTTCATTCCTCTTACAGAAAACCGAAGTGTGTCAGTCCAGTGGCTACACAGATGTTTAGTCTGATCATTTTATGGTCTTACTGTTGAACGATGAGCCTAACAAGACATCAGTTTATCTTTGATAATTTTCTGTGGTTCAGTAGTCCGAGGTTGGTGAGTTGATATTCTGAAACATTTTTTAACCAGAGCAACTAAATTCTTTACTTTCCAATTCTAAATATTCTAGTGACTTAAAATTTAGATCATAAAATATTAGAACTGGGAATTTCATTTCACCTCTTTCGATGCCCTCCTGTCGCTGAGTCCTTATTCATCCTTTTGTTCTGTCACTTCATCGAGTACCTACTGTGTGGCAGGCACTCTTAACGAGAGGATATACTGAAAACAGGTTAAATGTATTAAAGATAAAAAACAAATTTGTTAGATTTCAATCCTGTTGTGATCTGTTAACATACTGATAAACACTGAGCTTTTTTTGTTAATTCTTTTTATTTGAAACTTTGGTTCTAATGGTGGCATTATATTAAGAATAGATAAGGATATCATTGAATAGTAACTGGTTTTTCAGTAGTTGTTAAAACTTAAAAAAACGGTGACTACATTATGTCCATGTCGACTTGCTATCCTTAAGAGTAAATTTTAATTTTCTTGTAGAATTCTAGGTCCTGGTTGGATTACATATTCTCTATGAAGCTAGACCCTTTTTATGGTAGAGCTTATTTTGAAATATAAGTAAATATAAATTCAGTTTTGCTTGTATTTAATTTATTATGTAACTAGAATAATTTGCTTTGATTCTTCTACTTTTTCACATAATCCTTGTATTTGTTTCCTAAAAATAAGAAACTTTTAAAAAATTTCCTTTAGAACAAAAAATTAAAGTAAATTATATTTCTCAACTTAAACACATCAGGAAATTCTAAAATGAGTGTTACCATGCTCCAATGAATTTTATGATATTTACAGCAATTTATTCTTTTTTTTAAAACAAAAAGCTTTTATGAAACTGCTAATAATTATAACTTTGTTCAGTATTACATATTTCTCAAAGTATGGCTGCTTTCCAAATACCACAAATAGTTTAAATCATGTTATCTTTAAGAGATTTTTTAAATGGAGTCATTGATTAATTCTGAAAGAAGTTCATACTCGGAGTTTATAATCTTTTAAATTATGACTCCTTAAAGTTTGCTAAAGTTTTTTAAAAAATCACAGTTGTCTCTTTTCTAATAATTTAGACCTTGGCAACGAAAAGGAAACTGCAGTTACTTCAACTGAATTTGAAACCATAGTTTAAAACTTGAGCTCTGTAACGAGCATGGAATAGAACTCGCAACAATCCCGCTTATAGTTGTTTGCTTTGTGTATATAGGAAGTTTCCCACCTCACTGTCTTTGGTCTACGGGTCATTTTTATCCAGTGGATAAATTCCAAATATCCTGGAATCTTTTATTTGGGGTTTATTTAACCCATGAGACTGGATCTGTGCTAATTTACATGCTGAAGAATTTCTGCATTCCATTCCCTTCTTTCCCTGAGAAATGGCCTAGTTAGGGTACCTTTGAGAATTGATTGGGGAAGTGGGGAGCTGGGCAAGGAGGAAACCTGGAGGGATAAGATTTTGTTGACTTAGGGCCTTTATATGCGTGACCCGGGCGTTTGAAGGGATGCGGCATGGACCACCCACTGAAAGAAGAAATGTGTTCACCAGTAAGTGAAGGAATTTAATTGAGTGAAAGAGAGCATTGTGGAGGAAGAGAAAGAGCACGTGTCTGTCCCACTAGACGAGAGGGGCATCAGCCGTGTAAACAGAACCCTAGCTGGGCCTTCTTAACGAGTTTACTTCCACTTTGGGGTACGCTCCCCACCTTCCCTACCTTGTCGCTTTATTTTCTTTTCAGCACCGCCCCCCTTCACTTGTAAACGACTTTCCTCTCTTCCGGGCTTTCGTCTGCAGCCCTCGTGTGCCGTCGCCTCCAGCAGCAGGCCGCTGTCCCCGCCGCTGTCCCCGCCACTGTCCCCACCACTGTCCCCGCCGATGCGGCCTCACCCTGGCCGCCGCGCCCCGCGCCCAGCGCCGCTCCCAACCCGTAGACGCGCTCGTCCCTTCCTGACTGAGGCCTCCACGATCGTGTGATCGTTTCTCGTCTTGAATGTTCTTTCTGTGCTGACAGGGAGAGAGATGACCTGATGTCGGCGCTGGTCTCGGCGCGGGGCGGCCTGGCGGACGCGCGGCACAGGGAGGCGAGCGCCTGCGAGCAGGTGAAGCAGGCGGTGCGCGTGGCCGAGGAAGCCAACTTCGAGAAAACCAAGGCAAGTCTGCGTTTTAGATTCAAGCAGAGGCGAGCCATGTGGCTCTTTTTTAATTTTTCCTGAGTATTTTGTTGTTGTTGTTATTCATCCATAACTAAAGTTTTTTTCCCAAACACGCAAAGTGAATACCAATCTGTTAATGTTGACTTCTCTAAATTAAACAGATTTGCTGTTTGGAGAGTTCTTATTCCTAAGCAAATACTCTTGTATCGCTATTGGGAGAACGTAGTACAACGTGGGAAAGTGCTTCAAGAGGCTCATATGCTTAATCTATTTACTGGGAGGTCTCAATGCTGTGAAGATCTTCACACTCACGTGTGTACATTCACATTTGACTAATGACACGTTTTTTCTGTATACACGGGAAATTCTGAGAACATCCAAACAGGCTACAGATAACAGTATATGTGCATTTAATAGCATCTTTAGCTGTGAGTCTGGTCCACCGCGCGCTGAATCAAATGTGTCTAATGATAATGACCATGCCAATAACAGCTAACGCTTAGCCATCAGGCAGTGTCGTGGGCACTTTAAATAACAGGCAGTCACCGTTGGTTGGTGGCTGGGTTTGGGGGCCACACCTCAACCCTTTACAGTTTCTGTGGACTTTCCTTTGACACACCAGCCATGTTTTAGGTGCTGACTAGCCACACATAGCTCGCGATTATGTGAGGGGCCGTGAAGAGAACATTTCCGCCACCACAGAAAGTTCTGTTGGTTACCATCAGTGTAAGCCATACAGCAGCATCAGCGTTTTATGAAAATTCTGGTCTGTTCTGTAGTGTGCTTCTTCTCAGTCCCTGCCTTGTCCGTTTGTCACTATCCAGTTTGTCCTCAGCTCTCCCCAGACCATCTGACCATCACCGTTTACGTTACTAATGCTTCTGTGCTTTCTGAATTTATGTTCAGTTCTGACCAAACGCCCCAACACACTTTGTTTCCTTTACCACTCCTGTTTCGTCATTCATACTGACGTCTAGTGGCCCCTTGGTCATGTCATGACCCCCCAGCGAAGGCCTTTTGCCACTCATTTCATCTCGTCTGGCTGTGACGGAGGGACCAGCATTCACTTCACCCCAACTGCCATTTCCAGCCTTTATTTTGGCACCGACTTTCAGCCACCATTTAGTCTCTTTGAGATCATTGTCGTTTCTCCTCTCCCTACTTTTAGTTAATATAAACTTTCCATCTAGAAGACACTATTTGACACTTTTTAAAAGAAATTATTGCATTTTACTACTCAGGTTTATAAAATAGTTGTGGTACCTTTGACACGTTTTAAGAGCTTTAGCATCGGACCCTTTTCCCCCTTGTCTGTGTCTGTCCAGGCTGCCATAACAAAAATATCATAGCCTGGGTGGCTTAAATGACAAACTAATTTTTTCTTGCTTCTCACAAGTGCATCTTCTACTAATTTTTTCTTTATTTCTCACATTTTTAGAGGCTGGAAGTCCAAGTTCAAGTTACTGGCAGTTTCAGTGCCTGGCGAGAGCCACTTCCGGTCCATAGACTCTTCTGAGTCTGCACATTGGGAGAGGGGCGATGAGCCCTCCAGGCCTCGTTTATAAGGACCCTAATGCCATCGCGAGGGCTCCACCCTCATGACCCAGTCACCTCCCTCAGGCTCCGCTTCCAGATCCCATCACACATGAGGATTAGGAGGGGCACAAACAGCATCCTCCATCTTACCTCCTTTCGTCATTTTTAAAGGTTTCAGCATCCATGTTGTTAATATGTTCATGCCTTAGTCCCAACAGACTTCGGCTTCCCTAACGCTGACATGTCTCCTAGTCTGCGCCTCCCATGTGAACCAAAGTGTCCCTGAGGCCTCAGCCCTGAAGCCGCTCTCCGGCCTGCGCCTCCCTCCTCCTCCCGGCCGGGCACACCACGCCCGTGCCCCTGCTTCTAGTTTCCAGCCTCTCATCTCATTTGATCTGTGGTTTCCAGGCTGATCTTCTTTCCTTTCCCTTTAAATATGAATTTTACAGTCGTAAACTGGAGTCCTTACGTTCACTCCCCCGAAACTTCTGTGTCGTCTGCTCACTGAATGGCACCTTTGTCCATAAACATGCCCTGCCTGGAAACCCGGATGGCAGCGCTCCGTCGTGCCTGCCTTCCAACCAAGCACAAGGCACAAATCTCAGTTTCTGAAGTTTTTCGAGTTCTTTCCTCACTGTCGCCTTTCCTGTTCAGGCCACCAGTCTCTGTGTTTATGAATTCCAAAATTCTCATGTCCCTTTCTTCACTCCATTTTCTACACTGCAGCCGGGAGTGATCTTTCTTTGAGGCAGATTTGATCACGTGACTCTCTTATTTATAGCCCTTCAGTGACTTCCCTCTGCCTTCAGGACAATCTCCAAACTCCTTCTTGTGAGGTCTGTCACAATGTGCTTCCTTTTAACCCTTTGCTGTCACTTCTTATTTCTCTCTGCTTACACCGTATCCTCCAGCGGACTCAGCCACGGTCAGTTTGATAGGCAGTAGAGTTTAGACATCGGAAATGGTCTTATTCCAGTTAGCCAGACCTAGATTAAGCTTCCAGCCCCACCATTCACTAGCCAGGTGACTTAGGGCACTTTATTTAAGTCTCTGTGCCTCAGATTTTCCTAATCTGCAAAATGGAAATAATGTTCTGATTCATAAGGTTATGAATGAGGACTACATTTTAAAAGGCGTATCAGTTATTTTGTAGAAATTCTGACACAAAATAGTTCCTTAGTAAGTAATGGCGGTGGTGGTGGCAGGGGCTGTGAAGCCTTCTGTTTAGGCGGTGCTTCTCCCGGCCTGAGTCTTCGTACCTGTCATGCGAATTCCTTATTCCACTGCCTGTCTGTCTTCTCCATCCTTCAGACCTTAGCTTCCATGCCCCTGTCCCTAGAAACCCTCTGTCCCCCCGCGTCAGATCGGATGTACCCCTTATGTTCCTGTATAGCAGGGTTTGTCATCCTTTGCCCTGTTGACATTTTGGGCTGCGTAACCCTTTGTCTCAGGATGTCCTGCACACCGTGAGATGCTTAGCAGCGTCCCTGGCCTCTGCCCTCTGGGTGCCCAGCACACCCATCTCCCCCTAGTTCTGACAATCAAAAATGTCTCCAGACATTGCCAGCCATCCCCGGGGGCACGGGAGGGGAGGAGGCAAAATTGGCCCCACTAGAGAACCACTTCTCATTACAGCATTTATCAAGATGTGTAAATATTGCTTATTCCTTCACTAAGTGTCAAAATCTCTGACAAGAAGGAATGTATCCATCTTGTTCACTGTTCAGTCCCTAGCATCTCGCATTGTGCTTATCACATAGTAGGTGCTCAGTAAATATCCATCGACTAAGGGAATTGCAATCCGTTCTCACTTACACCAAAGAAATAATTTCTTTTTTCTTTTCTTTCCAGTTTACCTAGCTGTCCAGTGCCAGTGAAAGTTAAGCCCAATCACATTTTTTTTCCTGTTACTCCTCTCAGTCTATCGCTGAAGAAAGCCGTTTAAGACGAATTCCAAAGAAGAGCCCCATCGACACCTTCGGTGCTTAGCAGTCCTTTGAACAGTTCCTTTCTTTGCAGCTGGCTGTCACCTTGACTGGCTTCATTTCCCAGTCGCCCTCTTAGTAGGTGACCCGCCTTACCTAGGTCACCACCAACTGACCAGAGCCCGCGCGACACCTTCTCATCCCTCACGTGCATCTTCTGCTAATTTTTTCTTGCTTCTCTGGCCCTCTTCCTTCCCAAGACTAATCTCTCGCTCTGGGTTCTTGGTATCTCCTACTTCTAGGGTTTCAGGGACCCTGAGCCATTTGTCGTCTCAGCTTTTGTATCTTCTGTCTTTTTCTCTCCACTGTTTTCCCCCCTCATCTATCTATAGCTGTCATTCTGGTTTAAACAGACAAAAAGCAGCTTTCTCTCGATCACCCTCGATTCAGTGTACGACGTTCTCCCCGTCGTTTCACGGGCAGACCTTTCAGAATAGTCGTCGGCCCGTGCAGCTTTCCATGCATTTCCAAACGCATGGCAGTCGGGCTTCCAGCAAACTGTAGTCTGATTTCATGCCACTGCATTGCTGACTTAATGGCCACCGGCCACTTCCTGATAACTAAACCCGGTGACCTCATCTCAGCCCTCATCTCACTCAGCTCTGCAGTGTTGGAAGCCACAACTGTCCTACGTTACATACTGTAAATGATTTGTCTGGCATTTTACGCTTGTGGGTCCCGTTTGTCTTGCTCTTGTCTACTCCTCTGAGTTTCTTTTAACTCGTTTTCCACGAGCCTTAAACGTAGACTTTACACAGAGCGTCTTTCGTCCATGTTGCCCTGATTTCTGAAAGTTTGTATCTTCTCTCTGGCCAAACCTTTGCCTTCACCCCAGCACGCCCGCCCAGTGCCTTCAGCCCTAACCGCTGTCCCGAGCCCCAGACCTTTTCTGGTTGCTTTTCCGGTTGCTGCTAAAACTTTCTATGAACGGCATTCCACTCGCATCTGAAACTCTGCACGACCAAATTATTAATTCTCTCCACTTCCTGCCTGCCCCTCCTTTCCTTCTACCATTTTCTTTATCATCTTTTTCAAATAGTGGCATCACTATCTTACCAACAGCCTTGGCTCGTATCCTTGAAGCTATCTTGTCTCCTCCCATCTCTCGCTCTTAGACCGGGGGTCATGACCAAGGTCTCTCCCTGTCCTCAGAGCCCCTTACTGAGCTGTGTCCGCCTACCATTCCGCCGACCCGGCCCTGGTCCCGGCCTGGTCCCGGCCCGGTCCCGGCCCTCGCGCGCTCCTGCTGCGATCGCCCGCTGCACCTCGGGGCCCTCCCGATGCCCGCGCCTTCGCCGCACTGCCCGAGTCTCCCTGCGCCTGCGCGTCCCTGTTCAGGGAGCAGCTCTCCTGCGGCACAACACGGGACAGAGTCCTCAAGCGTGACCTTCCAGATCTTTCCCAAAATGGTTCCAGTCTAACTTTTCCATCCTTATCTTTCACTACACGCTTTCACATGACCTGTGCTGTGACATGCTGTTTCCGGAATGTGACCTACAAATGACCATTTCCTTGAATTGGGTCATGCTTTACATTTCTGAGCTGTATTCATCTGTGAAATAATCTATTTAACCGGCGAGGCTCGATTCAGGTACCGTTCCTCCCAAAGCTTCCCCAACCCCTTCTTGTTGGATAAATCTCTTCCTCCTCTGATTTCCCGTTGATGCTGTGTGCAGTTTTGGTAGCTGTTTACATAGCCCTATCGTCCAAAAGACCTTAAAAGTCAGATCTGTGATGTCTGTCACTGTATTCCTTGTGGCCAAGTATGTGTTAATTGTACAATAAATGTTTGTTGAATTAAAGTCAATGATTAGCTTTAAAAATTAATATGAATTTTTGTAGTTAGGGCTTTGAAAAAATAACAGTTAAGAACTGGAGAGGCTATTGTATGTTGTGAATCTGTAGCATTTTTCACTCAATTAGTAATAAGACGAAGGTTGATTTCTAAGTAGTTTACAAAATGCAGTGTAAGTGTACTAGTTTTATCTCTCAGGTATGTTAAAGCACCTTAGGAATTTTGCTTTCTGAGAATAAAAAGTGAGATGGCACATATATTTTAATTTTAAAACCTGTTACCTACTTACTACATGCTCAGTAGGTAAACTGAATTATTTTTGAGCTACAAAATGGTTACTTTGTTCTTGTAGTTCCTTGACATTTGGTGCCATCTAGTGTTCAGTTTTGCATATTGCATGCTCAGTAGGTAAACAATTATTTTATGCATTTGCATTTACATTGGCGGTGAAAACAGCTGAGGATTTTATCAGAAAGTAAATCTATAATATAAGGAAATTACAGTGTCATGCATACACTCAGTGGTGGAACTGCTTGTAAGAAATCTCTACTCTGCCACTTTCTAGGTCTGCGATCTTGGTCAAGTTACCTAAAATCTCAAAGCCTCAATTTCTTCAACTGAATAAGAACCACTTAAAATTTAGTGAAGAAGTTAAATAAATGAATCCATTTAAGCCGTTTAGCAAAGTAGCTGGCACATAGTAAGTGCTCAATAAATGTTTTTGTTTTCCTTCGAAAATTGCAAGCCATTACAACTGGGGATAATTTCAAAAGAGAAAAAATATTAACCTGGGAATAAATGAGGGTGGAAAAGTGGAAGCTTTTGCAGTGATTCCTTGGGAAAGCTATAGGATGCAAAGGTTATTAACCAGGCCATAGGCCCACCTGCTTCTGTTCGAAGGGAAATGGTTGGCTTCAGCATGAAGTCACCATGAGCATATCTAAATGACATAACCTTCCAAAGAAATGTGTTTTCAAAAATACCAACCCAACAGGTTCAGCAAATGTGCTTGAAACGTTTTATCTCCATTTCAAGGATCCAAAATATTCTTTTTCCTGGGCTATAGCAGAATCACAAAGGCAAGAATTAGAAACCTGAATAAAAAGAAAATCTGAAAAGCAGTGAGTATTTGATTGCAGGCACAGGCATAGGAAATAATGCTTCTTGATATATATGTTATCTGCCACAAAACAAAAACAAATTATAAATATCTTGAAAGAGGGAGCTAGGGATAAGACTGACAGTAAGCAAGAGTTTATAAATTAAATATCAGTACTTTGCATTATTCATAAGTTAAATGTTTAAAACGTGTCGATAATCACTTTTATTTTGTGGGCTTTCTTTCATAAACATAAAAACATTTTCATAAGTTTTAAAGTTTATATTCACAAGTATAAAATCTGTATTTCTCGTAAGATTTTTAATTCTTTAACTATGAATTCTATCACAAGGATTTCTATGAGCCTAACTCAAGTGGTGGGGACGGACTTCTTTATATTCTAAAATAGATTTTCTGTTTTAAGAATTGAGTTAACTAGCTTTGAATTTGTTTTAGAAATGTTTTGACCGCATTAAGATAGTAATACATACTCTTTGATTTAATAAATTAGTAGTGGGAATATCAAGTCCAATAAATTATGTTTTGAAAATTGTGTTAATGTGAGCAGCATAGAATGACCACAAATAAAGGAATTTCCTGGAGGAGAAAAGGTCCCTTGTGGATTGAATCTACTGGGTGAGGGAGAGTATAATTTCCCAGCTCTTCCAGACCTACAGTCATTGCCACGTTTCCAGGGGCTGTTCTCAGGGAGGGGAAGAAATCACCACACTGGGAACAGGGAGGGGTGGTAGCTGCAGGCCTGGAATTACTGGCTCCTGGGTGAAGATCTGTCAGTTCATTGCAATTGACTGTTTGCCAACTTAGCCTTTGAGAATTCAGCTATGCCTTTCCTGCATGGTTACATGAGTATAATCGGGGAGTACTGAATCAGCTGGGATTCTGGAAACTAGGGGTAGGAACCTTAGAATTAAAACATAAAACTCTAATGGAAATAGTGTATAAATATTTGTTTAGTAGAACCAAATCTTCCTAGTATGAGGTCCACTGTAAGACATATCTTTAGAAACATTAAATCACTTTTCTAATTCCAAGCGTTACTAAGCCTTAGTATTTTCTTCACTGTGACTGGGCATATATATTAAAATCAAAGCAAATAAAAGTAAATGTGATATTATAATATGGAATCATTGGTTACACACTGAGAGTCATCGATAAGCAGTTTTTAATCTAAAACTTTTACTCAGCGTTTCATTAGTTTTTCATCCTTACTTATCATGACCATTGGTGGTGGCTCGTTCTTACAGAGAGAGGCTTCGGCAATAGTTTTAAATGATTTATAAATTCTTGCCTTATACTTCTGCTTTGTATCATCTTATCTTTGCATCAGGGCTCTTACCCTGTCAGGATCATCTGCTGTTCCTTGTCCCTGATTGAATGAATTCTTCAAATTGATTCTTTTGTTCTTCATGTCAGCCTGCTCCTTAGCTTAATAAACTTAATGCTGACTCCTGAGGTTATGTTGGTTTATGTTGGTTTATGTTCAATAATCATTTTATTTCATACCAGTATATTCATCATATTAGCAAAAGTTATGAACATTTTTATTAGGTTCACATAAAATATTTTTCACAAGAACAATTATATTCTGAAGCACAAAAGTCTCTAATTCCTAATATTTCAAGCTCCAAAGGCTTAAAGTTTGGAAAAATTATGCTTTTTCACTTCTTGTAAAATCTAATTTTAAATTTTCCTTTCAAAGCATTCTCCACTAGAATTGGACTTGGGACCAACTCCCTAGGAGAATCATTTTTATAGTCACTGTATTTGTTTATCAGGTAATCTGAGACGATTTAGTTTTAACCTCATACTTTACCTAGGAGTACAGAAACTTTCTGAAAGTGTTTGAAAGAAATCAAAGTTTAATACTTTCCAGATGAAGAGGGGAAAATTCACATATCTAGATATTTATCGTCTGTATTTGTTATAGCTTTCACCAGAGGGAGGCATAGCCATGAATAAGACTTACCGCAGTGCTTACTGAGGCCATTTCTGTCTCTGTTAACAACCAGCGAGACTGTCAGATTTATAATCACACAGTATGTGAGTCATATATCATTTGAGTTTCTTTTTTTTTCAATTCAGGGAGTAATAGAGATGGGTGAGGTAGATATTGTAAATAAGATATTGTAAATAAGACTAACACACTATAGAATGTCTCACATTTTCTGTGCTAAACACTGTAATTTGGGGGGGATTTTTTAAATGGGATTTTGAAGCATAGTTTATTATCGGGTAATCTATATCAATATATTATGACTATAGTCAAGAGGAAGTTATAGATTTTTTACTTCTGGAAATGAAGAGTGGGAAATTTAGACTAATGGACAATTATGGATTATTAAATTACCAGAAATGGAAGATGACAGTTCTCATTTTATAAAACTAAGTAGTAAATGCTGTTTTGAGTCTCCTTTGTCTTAACTTTTGATTACTGTCTAATTCTTACTATAGTTATGTATGTAAGGGGAGAGAGCTAAACCTTACCTTAGTTATATTTAAATAAACTTTATTATCATATAATGTTAAAAACAGATGCCTGTATGTAAAGATAAACACAATATCTCATTTTAAAAATTTTCATCTGTTTATCATTTTTATCATTTAAGGTATTCAAATAATTTTTAATCATGAGCAGATGAAAAATCAATTAAATTGGATACTGATATATTTCATGTAGTATAAACATGATCTATAACTGAAAAAACTAGAACAATTTATGATTCTATTCCCCTTTTTCAGAATTCTTACTCATCAATAGCCTTCATCAAGGCCCATTACCTAAATTTTGTTAGTTGATAAGTTAATTTAACCTTAATTATGAAAATTGAAATATGTGAATAAATGTAACATTTGAATACTGTTTTATCAATAAGTGGTATGAATAAATAATGTAAAATTTTTCTAATTGACTTTATGGTGTGTTTTACCTATTTTAAATAAAAGTAAAGCATAACTGTGTCATTTTACCCTTATTTTTTTCAAATCCTAAACTCCTGTGTTACTGTGGCTTATTCTGACAGGCCTTAATCCAGTGTGAACAGTTTAAGAGTGAACTGGAGAGGCAGACAGAACGACTTCACAAAGAACTCGCCTCTCAGCAAGAGAAAAGGGCCTTGGAGAAAGAGATGATGAAAAAAGAAATAACCAAAGAGAGGGAGGACATGGGCTCAAAGGTACGAAAGAATTCCGATCGTTATCCACGTTGCAGGGGAATGTTTGTGGTGATGTCACCGATGACGACAGGGGCCGCAATTCTTGAAGGCACTTTAAATCTCAAAACTCTACAAGTAGTCACATTTCCTGTACCTGGGGTTCATAAAAGCTTTCTATTTTTCCATGTATTTTTCAATAAAAGTTATATTCTCTGACCTTTCCAAATAGAATAATCTATTTGATTCCATCGCATGAAAGTAAGAAATGTATTTTAATCCTGCCGTACTGTTCAGTTCCCTCTCTCACGTCTGTCAGAGGAGAGCAGGTGCTTTTCAGGTACCCGGATTTTATTTCAACTTTGGCTAAATCAGAGAGAGATGACGACCCCACTTTATCCTTCACCCCAAGTTAAAACTTGCAGAAGATAAAACACTCGTAAGAAACCGAGTAACCAAGAAAAAGTGATCATATACGCTGTACGAAATAGGTTCTAACATTTACATGAAGAATAATGACCAGAGCCCAATGAATAATTGAAGGGAGAAATGAAAGTCAAACACAACCGATAACACGAAAGGGGCGGTGTCTGAAAAACAGTAACAGAGTGGGATACAGGGTCGAGCTTTACAGTCGCTACAATAGAGTAAACTGAGCAAGATGTGGTCCCCGAGGTAACCAAAACAACTGTTACTTGTTTGTTCTTATGTTTTTAAAACGTGAACTCAGTACCCTAAATACCGTGTTATAATATTCCAGTGTATAGTAATTAACTCATACAGCAAAAATTTACTGAGTATCTGCTCTATGCGAGGCAACGTGCAAGCCTGAGAACACAAAAAAACACAAATTCTGCCTGCTGAGTTTGAACTCTTATGGATAACCAAGGCATTTATCATAAACTCTCTTGTCTTTGTATTCTTTTCCAAAGATTGCGCCGTCAAGACCTCACTATAGGTCAGTCTAACTGTCTGCTTTCTCCTTCCTGGATTGGTGATCTCAGCCTGTGACAATCCCACGACCTTGCAGACGGCACCACTGTACACTCAAGGCCTTCGGTGTCCACGCTTCTTTCGGAGCTTCCTCTCAGTCCTCCTACGCATTCCTCTGTCTCCCATTCATTCGTCACTTAACAGATATTAATTGGAGGGGCGAGGATTTTGGTAGTCACAGGACCAATGCAGCCCTCTCATGAAGCGTACAGTCTAGTGGGGGAGGCAGACATTAAACACATACTTTCATAAATGACTTCCTAATTACCACCATGACGAAGGTACAGTGCAGGGTACCATGAGAATGTATAACAAGTCAATGTGACCTCTTCTAGACAGTCATAAAAGACTTTCCTAGGAAGAAATTTGGAAAAGGAGACTCGAAAGGGCCAAGGAGGGGAGTGGTCAGGTGAAAAATTGAGCGAAGAGAGTTTTGGACCCAGGAAAACACCTCCAGGCTGAAGCCAGAAAGGGTTGTACTTCCTCGGAATTTGGAGCAGGCCCAGGTGGCTGGAGCGTAGGCAGTAGTGGGAGATGCGTTTGGAGAAGTCTGCAGGGACCAAGTAATGAATGGCCTTAAAATCCATGTGAAGCGTTGGAACGCCATTGAGTGGCTTTAAATTAGGCAGTGGCCTGATGCCCTTTATCATTGAGAAAAAGTCATTCCATCTCTAGATTGGAAGGAGAACCGAAATAAATGCCTGGGGGTCAGTGCGAGGTAATTCTAGTCCACGTGGAAGGTGGTGGTATCTTGGACCCGTTTTTTAAGGACTATTTCACATCACTTTTATTCTCCTCGAGTTCTCGACTGTCCTATCTTTTTCCTCATTATCAGCCGAGAGCCTTTCTTACCTAACGAAGAAAACCGAAGCTATTAGGTGGTACTCATCTCAACTATGCGTCGCCCCCCTCACCTCTGCCTTAAAGTCAAACTTCACCTGCATCCAACTCGGTGAGAAAGGGCGAGGCTTAATCTGAATCCTTCACCTGGGTGCCATTGTCCTCTGCCACTCTGGGGACTTCATTCTCAGCGCCCCGCCCCGCCAAATCTTTAACCTTTCCTTCACTGCGGCCCCTCCCTTATCACGGAGAAGATAACTCTCAAGTTTCTCCCACAGTCTTCCTTCTAATCTAGTGGATCTCAGTCTTGGCTACTCAGAAATTCTGAAAATCTCACCGCCCAGTCTACACATTAAACCAGTTGCATCAAAACAGTTCAGGGTAGGACCCAGGTGTCCATGTTCTTTGAAGTTGTCCAGGTGATTCCAGTGTGCGGCCAGCGCTGGAAGCCACCTCGGTAATTTCACATCCCTCCTTACTCTTCCCCTTAAGAGTCAAGTTTCTTTCAAGATTTGTCTCACGTGTTGTCTTTATGTTTTCACTTCTCGTTCACTCTTCGGCCCACAGCATTTCAGCTCTGTGCCCATAGACAGTGAACTTACCATCGCATTGTTCAATGAAGGCCTTACGCTATTTTTAGTGAATGTTTTTTAGTTCTTATTGTCCTTGAAAAGCTGTCTTTCCTTGATTTTTCTGAATCTACATTCCTGATTTGAAAGAAAGATGGTGTGTGCCTTTTAGATTACTCTGAGTTTAAGGTACGTTTGAGACAATGAAGGTAACACATCCAGAAAGCAGCTTAAGAAAGAGATCTAGAATTCAACAGAGAGCTATAGATTTAAGTGTTTTTAGCACTACTGTGTCTTTAAACCAAATATATGTTATCGAGTTATGTATCTTTAGTGCTCTGGTGAGCTCCCAAGCCAGCCCCTGGCCCCTTCCCTCTCCTGGGGGAAACACTATTCACCCAGTGGCCTAACTCAGAAATCTGGCTGTCACCCTTATCTCCTCCTTCTCCCTAACCCTACGTGTCATCACGTCACCAAGTACTAGAGATTCAGGCCCCTAGGGATTTTACATCGCCCCGTCTCTCCATCCACTGCTGTCCCCGTCTCCCCCTCGGATGATTCTCACAGCCCAGGTGGTCACCTCGATTCCAGCCTCACCACCTTCCAGACTGTTCTCGAAACCACAGCCAGATGATCTTTCCAAAGTGACCATCTCGGTATGTCAGTCTCTTGCTTTAAAATTCTTTCACGTCTCCCTGCAGCCCCTTGGCTAAAATTTAGGACCGTTTAGCCGAGCGTGGAGACACTGCAGTTCTCTTGGCTCTCCAGTCTCGTCTCCCTTGACTTTCCCGTTTTGTTTTGCCACCATACTGACCTCCTCGCGCTCCCCCAGGCATGCACACGTGCCCATCTGCCACGCTCTTGTTTCATTTCCTGATTGTGCGCGCTCTTCGCCCCCTGCCCGGAGCAGTCTCCCTCCGCCCTCTCTGACAGATCCTTCAAAGTTCTTCTTGCTACCACCTCTACTCACAGCCTCCCAAAGATGAACCGGGAGCCTTCCCTGTGGGCTCCCGTAACTCAGTTTATTGCAAATTCTTTTTGAATTGTTTGTCTCCCCTAATTCACTGTGAGCCCCTGGAGTGTATGGTCTGTTAACATTCTCATCATTCGGCATGTTCCTCTCACAGAGAG
Organism: Pteropus alecto; assembly: GCF_000325575.1. NCBI lineage: Eukaryota > Metazoa > Chordata > Mammalia > Chiroptera > Pteropodidae > Pteropus > Pteropus alecto. Next base: position 688,285 of record NW_006436814.1, read on the forward strand.
TATGCTCGGCGAATGTTTGTTGAATGAATGAATGAATGAATGAAAATGCCGAGGGTTCAGAGGATCAGAACAGATCCCTGTCCTCAAGAGATCGTGGAAGGCTTTGTGGAGAAGGTGGCATTTTTTTTTTTTTAACTGAGCTTTGAAGAATAGGGAGCATTTAGAAATGCAGAGTATGGCAAGGAAGACTAGCTGCAGCCCACATGCATACGGCATGGAGGGAGGAAAAGTGTGAACTGAGCATTGGGCATAAGAGAGAGAACAGCATCAATAGCAAAGACCAGCTATTGTTCACGCCTGAGAGATCTTTATTTTCTGGGTTATTCTGTGGAAACCTTTTTGCCTTGCCAAGTAGTTCTACTGTATAAAAATACGTCGAAGAGAATTCCTGATCAGAAAGGACAAAGGAAGGCTGGAATGTGCCAGGCGGTATTCCAGGTGCTTTCGTAGGTAACGGAAACTCTTTCTGAACCTCTTTCTTATACTGACAGTTATTTCGTGAATTAAGATGACAACAGAAATGCAATGTGGATCTGAGTCAGAGTCATGCGTTTTGCCCTCAGTAAGTCCTGGGTGATATTCCATCTCCAGGTCCTGCCCTAAGAAAGGATGTGTGAACGAGCCGCTGACAGTTGTGTGAGCACTGCAGCCAGTGTCGTGACCAGGAACTGGTGGAAAGTGGCTCTGGAGTAAAAGGCTTTAGGGCTGAATCTACCTTGACCTTTCCATGACCTTGAACGATTCATTTAACCTCTCCGAATTTTAAAGGAGCAAATCATGGAGTTAATTTACTCAAGGAATTCACTGGATTAGATAAGATCATGTTTTGAAAGTACCTAATATAACACCTGGCTTAGAGTAGAACTTTATTAAATTTTAGTAACTATTATCATTCTTATTACAGAGAAAAAGTTATCTCATTGGATAGATTTCTTGGATCTTCATGTGAGTAAAAGCAGACAGATTTGAATACAAAGCCCGGCATTACTTTTTATTTATTAATTTGAATGAACTTAGGCAAATTACTTAATTTACTGAATCTCATTTCTTTTCAATGAAAATTAATCCAATATAATTCTTTCTCCAATGGGATTAAAAGAGAGGATGTGTATCTTACCGCCTAGCACAGGAAGTCAATCTAATGGGGAGGCGAACAATTGATCCTAATAATACACGTGCTCTACAGTTAGTGCAGTCAGAGCAAGCGTCTGCTCTCTCAGCCCTCAGCAGTGCTCTGAGGCATTTCGATTGTCTTTCTTTTCATTGTTATTCTTCTTTCCTCTTCCTTTTTTTTTTTTTTTTAATTTTGTAAATTTCATCTGTGTGGGAAGCTCTAGGAGGGCAGATGCCTTCTACCTAGACAGGTTTTGAATCATCTCCCTATGAAAGGCACTTGCTGTGAGTTTGTGTGTTGTCTTCAGTGAAGGTCCTTGGTCGCATGGAGCCCCTCAGGTTTGCTGGTTCGGTCGTTCGTCATATGTTGATCGAGTGTCCTCTTCGGTCCGTGCGTTTTCTCGGTTGGTTCCCTTGACAGTAGCCCTTTGCTAGAATCCTTAATGCTTGTGCCTCTTGCATAAGGAGCACTTTATTCCATGTTCAGTACACGAGAGACTGCTTTAGTGTAGGAATTTCTATCACGCTCTCCCAACCTGGGTGTCCTTGTCTCTTGCTCGCCCCTGTCAAAGTTTAAAGGACTTCCCCGATGTCAGCGCCCTGGATACCCAGCAGTGTTGCAGCTGTCTGCGTTCCTTCTGTCTCTACAGCAGATGTGGATGGAGAAGCTCCTGCAGTGTAATGGTGACTTCCAGATGGTGGGCATGGGGGAAAAGAAGGCGTGACAACAGGAGGGGAGGCCTCGGGAAGTGGGTGACAGGAGGGAGCAGACAGGTAATGGGCAGAGGAAAGAAGTGATGGGTGGCAGAGGGAGGGAATCGTGGAAGGCGTGTGATTTGTTACATGCCTTAGGATAGAAACTGACTCAGTATTTACAATTAGCAGTTCCGCTAATATGTCTACATGTTTACTTCAAAAATCACACAGTGTTAATATGTTTACCATAAGCTATATCTCCACATAAGTAAATAATATATATGACTTTTAGTAGCTGGTAATTAAAGTTTGTTGCTGCCGTGTGATTTCAAAAAAGCTATAATTACACATTCATGATGTGGGTATTCATGAACCTGAATTTTTAAATTAAGGAAATTAAATTAATATCTGTGACTTGTTACACTTCTTTTGACCTTTAATTTCAGGTTCAGATTGCAATGTGCATAAGGGTGGTTTGTAGCTCGGTATTAGTACAAGTAATTCTGTATGCAAATTATATTCATAGCAACTCTTTTGATGATAAGAAGGACATATAAACAACTATATATGCCAAATATATAATTCTCCACGATCCCCAGAAAAGTTAATACATCTACTGTGTATAAATTAGCAAATAGCTAAAGGGCTTATTATATTCCTACGTGTCCGCTGTAGTGAGATGTGTATTTTGAAGGCAACCTTGATTTTTATCACAAAATTTTCATCTCGATTTCAGTTGTAAAACTGGATCCACACCCATGTCACTGTACAATGGTAGATTTCAAATGTTGTTATTTCAAATTCATTAGCAGTTCTCGTTTTAACAGTTTAAAAACTGATAGATATCTCTATATATTTTGCTCTGGGATAGGTAGCATTTCTTCTTTATTTTAAAATCGCTAATACAAATTAAGAAATTAAGAGTCTAGAAAATTTTTACTTACTGGTTAGAATAAAATGTAATTGCAAACAAACAAACAAACAAACAAAACTAAAAGGCTGAAATCTAAGATCTAGAAAGCATTTCTAACCCTGAAAAGAAACACTAAGAACAAGATTTCCATAGAGTCCCTCAAAAGCCAGTTATTTTCATTATCCATTTATTCATTAAACATTTGGAGCCTCCAGAAACATGCCCTTGAGGGACTGCTAGTCTGATGAAGGAACAGACAAGTGGAGGTGGGCGTGGGGGTGGCAGAGGTACACAGAGGGGCTTGTAGAGCACGTGCCACCACTGGTGTAGCATGGACGACAGTCAGTGTGGACGGATGCCAGCTGCGAGCAGCAGGCACGGCTGTCCCGTGCACATTAACTCAGTATCAACCCTGAGTGTACGGCGGGACTTCGATCTTGTGCCGGGAGCTGGAGGTCCGGGAAGCCTTCCTGGAAGAGAAGACGTAATGGCTGGTGGGATCCTACTGGAGGAATAGGGCTAGCTGGGTAAAGGAAGGTGGGAGTGATCACCAGTGGGGAGCTGCAGAGAGCCTCCTCTTTAGTGGTGTGGGGAAGGGGAGTGGGTTTCATGGCACAGGAGCAGCTCTCTAAATATCTGCCTCTAGCTCTCCCAGTCAATTCTTTTTTTGCCCTCCATATGGGGGAAGGGTTCAGAGTTGTCCGATTTTTTGATACCCCCTCTGAAATTTATTCATGTCAGTCCCTTCCATAACTTATGTAGATGTCTGATATCTGTCACCTTAGAGTTTCAACCGAAACTTTGATTTTATCATCTTGTTATGTGTTTTCCAAAATGAGGGTGGAGACCAGGGGGTGCATAGGAGGGAAGTACGTATCCCAGTCACGGGGGACAGATGAGTCGCAGAGGCAGAGAAGGGGCCGTAGCCAACCCACAGAGAAATGACGTACAGAGAGGACTCGGTGGCTGTGCCGAGACTGTATTAATTCAAGATACGTTTACTATTTATTTTGCCAAATGACATTATCATTTAGGATTTTCATTTCCTCTTACAGATGTTGACCCTGTCTCAGAATATCGCCCAGCTGGAGGCCGAAGTGGACAAAGTTACAAGAGAGAAGGTTTCAGCTGTCAATCAACTAGAGGAAATTCAAAGCCAGCTTAGTTCTCGGGAAATGGATGTCACAAAGGTACAAAGAGAGAGATTAGTTGAATAATTACTTAAATATTTTCTTTGAAAAAAATTTTCCTAATGTACAAAGTCCAGAAAGAAGTTTGCAGTAGAAAAGTTTTGTTATTTTAAGATAATAAAAGTCCACAGTACCTCCTATCAGCAGGCCCTTTGCTGGGTGCCACACCTGGAAAGATGAATTAGACTCACGCAACGTCCTGAAACAGTTAAGAGTCCACTCGCTGAGACAAACTTGTAAATAAGCAAGTTTCATTCCTTTAATTATCAAATAGTGAGTAAAATTGTATCTCAAAATTCATTAATTAGGAGTAACATTTGCCAGAGATAGCATAGGTTTGGTCTTCATAATAAAACTAAAAAACATATATTTACAACACGAATAATGTGCTTAACATAAAAAATTTTCCACCTCCCATTCCTATTCAGACTTGGTCTTGAAAATCAAGATTCTAATATTACAACTTCTTTTTTTATTGGTCTTTAAATTTATGCCTTAAAATGCCACAGTGTTTGCTGTATGAGCATCACAAACTTGTGAACCTAGAAATAAAATGTTTAATGGTCTTAACTGGCTAATGTTAAGTACATATTTAAGAAACACTAGAAGTCTATTTCCATAACCAATTGCTTTAACACTAAGAAACTAAATATAGGCATACACGATGTAGTAAATTAAAGGAATTTATTTTTGACCAATACACACACAGATTACTGTGTTTAAAATACATGCCCTTTTCAAATTGAAATTTACTTCTCAACATATTTTTCTAAATTTCGACACATCTTTAATGCCATTGCTGCTTTACAATTCAGTAAGTAAAGTGAACTTTAACATGTATTAATACAGTAATTAAAATGAACTTTAACATTAGAAAAAGGAGCCTATTTTTTCTTTTTCTCTCTCGATTTTCTCTAATTATCATCTGCTTTCTAAAATGCAAGCTAGCGAAAGCAGAAGTTTAAAAATATCCTATTTGCCAGTATAATTGATGTGCTGGTGTGAAGGGAAGAGTAGAAATGAGAGAATTGGTGCAGAGGGATGGACATGGTTAACCCAGATGCGGGGCGAATGCTGTGGCAAGACGTCATAGCTCATTTCCGGGAGAGAACTTTCCGCTGAGATGTGCACAGTTCAGAATGAGGATACTCTGTCTTTAGAACTGTCCAGAGAGTCCCAAGCATCAGAAGAACGCCTCGCGGTTGCTTCCAACCTTGAGATAATATAATTCTAATTCAGTTTAATTCGTCAGTTTATTTTAAATAGAATTTAAATGTTATGGATGAACTTAGTAAATGCTACACTAAAAGTAGTCAGGCAAGGGAATTTAAAAAAATAAAATTAAAGGACAAAATAATTTTATATAGGACCTAATGCTTAGACATTTATTACATATAATAATTCTGTCTTGGTGTTGAGTTTTAAACACCATGGTTGTATAATTGTTATTTTCTGGTATTATCAAGTTCAATATTTTTCATTTCATTTATACATGTTAAACAAATAGATTGGAACAGTGAAGAACTAAGAAAGAAATAAAATTAGAGCCCCTCTTATTTTTTCTTTCATTCTTAATTTTAAAATTTTATTTAGCTTGAAAATTAATAACCTTCTGTAAATTACTATTTTTTTTTTTGAAATGGAAAGGATCAACTGTCACACATGGAAAGCTTTTGAATTTCAAATAGAATTTTTAGTAATCTTATTCTTTTTCTAGCTTAACGAGGGCCGTGGGGGAAAAGCTTAGTGAGTTTTTCTTCTGTCTTGTCACTATAACTTTTGTACACAGATTAGTCTATTTTTAAAAATATTTTTTATTTGAATATAGGAAACAGGAAATACATATTAGTTTTCTGAGGTTCTGATACCTCAGTAATGATGAAACTAATTTCCAAAGTTCTGATCATCATTTTTGGAGAAATATGAAAATTGAAAATTTTCAATCAGATATAATCATTGCGTGATACAGATTTTTAAAACTTGTTTTTGTAAATTAGAGGCTGAGTTAGAACTGTGCATTAATTGATTTCTCTACAGATGCTCAGTTATCTCAAAGGCTTATAATTTCTTTGTTTAGGTCTGCTGATTGCACTTTCTAAATACATGTATCTCTGTAGAGGCCATGGATTGAAAAAATTATATAGGGGGCACTTTTATGATACTATGTGTGTTCATTATTTATGATATGTTAATATCATTTCACATAAATATACATTTTTCATTTATGTTGAATCTGCAGTTACAAATGCAGAGTGTGCTTAGTTCCAGTCTCTGACTTTGACCAGATAATATTTCTTAACTGAAATACATAGTACTTTACATGATAAAATTGACATTATCTACGTAGCTTATAGTAAATACTGGCTACTACTGAATGTCAATAATATAGTCTATTAGCAAAGAGAAAAATTTCTTTATAAATTTCCTTAAATAAAAGCCTAACTTATAAAGTCTCTAAAAGAAAGTTTTATAATATAGTCTATTTAATCATAACAATTTGAATGAGTAACAACATAGCTTATTATTTTAATTCAGAATTTTACCTAGTTAAAGTTGAGATGATAGTGCATTTTGGGTGATAATATGCAGTCGAAACTATTTTACGTAATAAACTGTGGACACATTACTTAAATTCCTTAGTTATGTACTTATTTATCTATAACTTGAAATTGTTAGACTCAGTAATACCTGATATTGCCACTATATCTTGACAGAATATTATATTGAATGAATATTCTAATAGAAAGTGCCATTCTTAGAAAAGTTCTATTGTATTTTATTTATATGACCTCTAGGGGGCACCAAAAGATCTAATTGCAGGCATCGCCTGGTAGATTCTAGCAGCTATTGATCTAGTTTTTATAATCTAACAGGTGTGTGGGGAAATGCGCTATCAATTGAATAAAACCAAAATGGAGAAGGATGAGGCAGAAAAGGAGCACAGAGAGTACAGAACAAAAACTAAGAGGGATCTTGAAATTAAAGATCAGGTAAGAGATGACACGAGAGTAACTGCAGGAATTAAGACATAACTACTTTTCTTCCCGAAGTTGCTGTGGTTACATTTCTAAGTCACTTCTTTCAATTATATTGTTTCTAACTAATGGAACAATTCAGTTTACACCATTAAAAGGATTTCATTTATAGTTGCCTAAAATTATCACCTTTCACATGAAATGGTGAGAATACAACTGCATGCATATAAAATTCCAATCTGACAGGTCATAAATATACATTTGGATATGTGTATCTATTACTTACAAAAGTAAAAAAAAAAAATGTTCTAATGCACAGTTTGAACCTAAAATATACGTACATAAAGTTCTTGAAAGATGCCAACTTGAATCCAATTTTAAGTGTAAAAGTTTAAAATTTGTAAGATGAGATGAGTTGATATGTAAATATGTCAATCAAATTGATTGTTGGCAGAGTGAAACCAGTTTTAACTAAGATAACCATGAATACGTTTGCTCAGGATGCCTAAATACAGTGAAATTAGAAATGTTAGGGGAAAAAAATGCTACTTACTTCAATTTCAGTTTGAACAGATGTTTTATGTTATAGCTTTGTTGAGATCATGTATATGTTCCAATTTTAATTGACAGCGTGGATAAAGAGTCTCACTTTTGATTTTCCATTTTTAAGTTACAGTGCTGAACATTGAAGGCTTACATTCCTTATATTCTTATATTCTTGATAAATCTATTCAATTAAAATAAGACTGAGCTTTTAGTGTCAATATGTTAAAGAAATTGCTACAATTTAAAAGTAAATTTTAAAAAATACATTTCTAGTTCAAAGGTTTTTATCGTATTCTCCAACACATTTTCCCTTTCAACCCTAGCAACTCTCTATGTAAATGATGCAAACACAATTGGGAAAAGTATTGAAAATATAACTAATAATAATATTTAGTATAAAAAGTTTTTTGAGTCAAAACTGAAATCCCTGGCATTAAATTAAAATCTAAACAACCAAAATCAAATTCTGATTTTGTACCACTATATTCAAAGCGTTACAGAATTTTAAATTTTCAGGAGAATTTTCATTATTAACATGTACAAATAATGGACCTATTTTATTCCATCCAGTTGGGGGCGTGCCTGATAGTAGAATTAAAAAATCTTTTCTATCAGAGACTGAAGGTTAGGGCTACCAAACCAAACACAGAACTTCCCCTTCCTGATTTATTATGACTTTTTAAATAAAAATATCATGTTGGCATGCTCACTAGCATTATTATATACCTTTGTGTTTTTATAGTATGTGCCAGCATAACGTTTTGAGCTAACTGGAAAAATACAGCAAGGAAGAGTCTCTGAGTTGTCTAATATTATATTCTAATGTTCTAGAGAGAAAAAAAAAAACAACACTATAGGAACAATTATAGTATCACTTGTAGATGAATAACATGTGTAGAAGTATTTGTAATATTTGTCTTTTAGCAGCACTGTGTCTCATATCTCATTTTAATTAACCAGCAATGGTGTGGGGGCTAAAGTTGCAGGATTTTAGAAAGGAGTTTTCATTTGTAAACATTTCCTACTAAACAGTGAAACACGAACAGTTTCAGAATGATTTTTAGTGTTTTAGAGAGATGTGCCTGTTTGGGAGATCAGAGCTTTGGGAATAAATCCTCTGAACGGTTACAAGATGTTGGTGGTGGGATGTGCTTGTTACCATTTTTCTTTGGACAGAATGTGAGGAAATCTTATAGGTAGTCTTTGTCACTATTTTGTATTGAACAGACAGTTTCAGAAAAGAAAGTGGTGGTGTCTCATTCCACGAATGATCTGAAGTAGCAAGGCAGCAATTGTTCTCTGGTCTTTCAGCCATGACCTGACCTTCTGTCTCTAAGACCCAAGAGCTACTTTGCGTGGCCGCCATCTGCACTCAGGAGAGAAATTTACATTTAACTTTTAGCAGCTGGGCAAGTCGAGCGTTTATCCGAAATACCTATAATACAAAGTGTGTTTAACTTTTAAAGTGTTACGTATTGTGCAGTTCAGAAGAACAAGAAGACTACCTCTAGGTTTACAAAAAGGTGTTCCTTGTAACATAGTCATTTTGTTCATATTTTTGTTAATCTGAACACTTCATACATTTCTGAAGTAGGTGGGAAACTGAGATTGGAATGTGGTGAGAACAAGAGCGTTTTTGATGTATACAAACTAGGGCAAATGGCTGAGCACCGAAATCATTTTCCTCGTGACCCGAGCCTTGACTCTGGCATAATTAGAAGGAAAGGTTAGGAGAGGAACAATAGAAACCTCTTCCTCCCACTTTCTCCCTTTCTTTTTTATGTCGTGTCAGGAATCAATGGGCGGATCATCCTTCCCATCAACTCCTTTGTATCTCTTCGGCTCCGAGAGCTCCTGTCAGCCTCAGAGGATGCTTCTTGCACCAAAAAAAAAAAAAAAAAAAAAAAATCAAACGACACCAACAAAAAATTTTAGTATGAAGGAGAATGAAAAATCTGTATTCTGATTTTTATTAGAAAATTTGGGTAGGCAACAGCCACACACACATATACTCCATCGTGGGAATTTAAAATATACATTTTTTTAAAGGCTAAAGAGAACATCATCTTGCTGGTTTATCATCAACTTTTTCTTCTCCATCTTCTCTTCTCCAGCTTCTTCCACTTCTTCTTTTGCTGAGGTATTTAAAGCAGAACTCAGACATTACGTTATTTTGCCCATAAATAGTTCAGTGTGCATGTTTGAAATATTTTTTCCTAATCACTGTCGTTATCACACCTAATGATAATTAACAATACTTCTGTAATATCAAATAATGCCCGACCCGTATTTAAATTTCTTTGACCATCTCAGCAATATTTGTTTTACAGTTGGTTTATTCAAGTCAGGAAAATAGGTATGTTAGAATGTTATAGTATCACCTCCAATATAGGAAATAAAGGGAAATATTAAAAAATTTCAACTTTCTTTGTCTTATTAAATTTCATACCCAGTATTTTGATTGTGCTTTACATTTATAAGGTGACTTATCATTTGAAAGAAATATGAATGAATCCTTTGGCAAACGATTTGAAGGAAGCCCCAGTCATCAAGCCCAGAGTCCCAGACTCCTAGTACAGGATTGATTTCAGAGCCTACGTCTGGCGTTAGGGACGCTGCAGGAAGCGCTGCTATCACCTGGCATCGCAGAGGTTAGCCGACTCTGAAATCACTGGAATTTTCTTTGTCAACTTCCATTTTGGTAGATGAATCTCAGAAGGTGATTTTTGCTAGCCCCTAAGCTTTGATCAGGGCCTAGTGTAAAATGAAAATGCAGAGCCCTTTGTTCAAAACACAGGAAAAAAGTGAGGTTTCAGGTACAAAAATATAAACCGTTTTCCTCTCCTCCGCAGTCTGTCTCTCCACTCACCCCGTTATTCGTTTGCGGTTTCCCGCCGGCTAGGTCAGTGCAGCCGAGATCACGCGAGAGGGCAGAGCCCACAGCCGCCCGTGACTGCGCACGCGCGGCCCGTGCATCTGGGTTCGCCCTGCTTCCTGCCGCTACCTAGCGCCACCCAGCAGGGGGGACGGGCTTGGCGGGGAGTCCTTCTTCCCTGTCCTGAGGAGGTCGGATGCACGACCCCGCGGAGACCGCAGCCTCCATTGGGGACACAGCTGGTACCTGGATCAGGGTGAGCAGAGGCTCCATGCTGAGGACACTGCCAGCCTGGGACAGGGGTGGTCACCTCAGGTCCTGCCCTGAGACGCTGGGGTTGTACGTACTCAACCCAGCCTTCCCCAGGCTGGCAGAACATGAGCCGCCCTGGGCGGAGGACAGCAAGGTGGAAGGGCAGGGGCCAGGAAAAGGAAGCTGGAGGGAACAAGTGCTTGAGAGCTGCCCTCGGGCTACCTGGGGACAGTGGAGAAACGAGACCTTGCTGGGGAGCCGGGCTCCACTGTCTCATCAGACTTAGAAGCACAAATTCTGGTACAAAACCCTTAGGAATTTCAAGATGTCGACCGCAGCGCGTTGAACCGCGCGCACTGATCCGGTGCCCAGGAAGCGGCCTTGGTTATGGGGTGGAGCAGAGAGGTTTGCTGTGCTGATGCACGCGTCTGTCCCCCCGCTGATGCCTGCAGACATGCACACACGCGAAACACGCCCGTGTGCCCTGTGTCCATGAAGGGGGGCGACCAGCCACAGCCCACGGGCCCAATCCTGCCTGTCGTCGGTTTTCACAGGTAAAGTTGTCTCAGAATCCAGCCTCACGCATTTGCTAATGTATTGTCTGTGGCTGCTTTGCCGCTACGAAGGCAGAGTTGAGGAGTGGTGACAGAGAACCACATAGCCCACAAAGACTAAAATATTTACTTGTCTGGCCCTTTACAGAAGAAGTTTGCTAAACCCTTCCCTAAGTATAGAAAAACAACTGTTCATTTCCCTTGCCTTATGAAAATGTGGGACATTGAGTTAGAAGACTCATCAATCTTAAATGATAACTTAGTGGTTTTAGAGTATTTTACAGTACGGCAAATATGCCACATCCCTGGTCTCTTAATCATCCAGCGGCATTGCCTGGTGACTGGTTATAGTGTCATTATCTTATTAGTGGCACCTGGCTTAATAATGGCTTGGATAGGACTATAAATATAAATACAAATATAAAAATTGTCTTATATTTACAATTTTGTTTTTAGATTGGTAAAAAATCGTTTAGAGGGAAGACTTTCTTACTAGTATTGTGTAAGTTATAACTTTGGAGTTGTGGCTGCCGTTGAGTGGGAAGCATGGAAGTTCAAAATTACCTGAACGGGATGATCAAAGCAAACATTCAAGGGTAGAGCGCATGTACAAAAGAAATAGATTAGAAAATGGGCAACAATGATTTGAGGGTCACTTATGTCTACAGCAGTACGATTCAGCACTTTGATACTGACATTGAACGTGGACCGCCTCACACAAGAGTCACTTTCTAAGCTCAGTGAATTAATCAGGCAGTAGGAAGAAGTGCATCTACTTTGTATGTCTTTGTTGTAAAGATGAGAGGAAGCCCTGCAAGTCCTAAAAATAAGTCCTATTTAAAGTTGGAGAAATAACAGCAGTAAAGAAAAGTTGCAGACCTGTACCTTCGAGAAGACGGAGCAATTGCTCACTGTCTTCAAGGACTCGACAGATTTTTTCAAGGAGAAAGCGAAACACCTGTTCTTGATCTTCAGTATGGCAAGCATAAGAATAGTGATTTAATGGCAGGAACCGGAAATCACAATAGCCTGAAATAAGAACTTTTTGACAGTAGGAAGATGGAAATAGATTGCCTCACCAGGCAGCAGGCGAGTGTCTTCCCTGAAATTTTGTTTTTAAACAGTAGCAGTGATGTGCTTGATTTACCTGAAGACCCAACTCCTTGACCTCTAAGGTCTACTGCCTTCTATTTGATTCTGGAAACATCCTAGAAATATTTCTTCACGTTTGTTAGAGTGGCTAGTGGTAGTATTAAGTCTTTTTCTACTTGTAACTTAGCAGCAACAGTTCGAACTAAAGTCCTGTTCAGCTCTGTTCTCTCTTCGTGCCTGTAATTCTGTATTCTCTCCTCAGAAGACTGTTGGGGAGTGTACTGAGGTAGTAGATGGCTTCTGGAGAGCTAGACATCAGAGACTCATCCAGCTACCACCTGCAGTCTCACTTCTATCTCTAAAAAAATGACTGGGAGAGGGGCCACTTGGGCATGTCGCTAGCACGTGTAATCACTCGGTCCTGGTGATGACAGAGCAGCTCTCCAGTGTTCTTCACACTCTCGCTCGGCGCTGGAGGCTTAGCACGTTCATTCCCTGCTGCTTGCTCAGACGACAGCAGGTGCCGAGGGCTTGGCCTGCCCAGACCAGCACGCGAGACCCTGTGGGGGTGAGAACCGGAAGACCCAGGTCCTGCCCGGAGGGAGTTTATATTCTAGATGAGGAGACGGAGTACACATTTGAACATACCTTAAAAATACTCGCAAAGCAGCATATCGACAAGTGCAAATTAATGTAGTGTGAACTTCGTGCTGGCTACAGCCCATCAGAGGGAGAATCTGGTTCCGTGTGTGATGCAATAAAGCCTTTTTTTTTTTTTATAGCATCTTCCCTAAGTATGCCCTGAAGCATTGTTCAGCATACTTAGATAAATTTGTGTTCTTATCACAGCCTCACCAAGAATTCTGAGAAATTTCCTCAGCCTGGCGTATGTCTAATAAATCAGCCTCTTTTGTTCCTGCGCCGTGTGATACTTGATTGGGACAAATAGGATTCTGTAAATAATTGAAAATAGCTTCATTTAATAAAAGATGATTGAACTTATTGTTTTTCTAAAACACCATGTGAAGTTAATGCCTTCATTTAAAATCATAATTATGTTGGTAAAGTCACAAATTTAGCAGCAAAAAGTAAGTTTGATTTTTTCTTTTTTTTTTTTTTTTTAACAAAAAAGAACAGTCTACTAGAAAAATAAGTTTGAAAGCATTAAGTTTGAAAGCACCAGACTGAGTCTTTTTTTAACAAAAAAGAACAGTACCAGATCAACCCAGTAAATGGAATCCTTGGGGCATCGCATATTTGGTAGCTTTGTAATGACTTGGGCAGCGGTTTTAGGTGGCAGAATATATGTGTACCTCATTCAGAGAAACATTACAAAACTTCACAGATTTGAAACATTTGATTTTCTAGCAAAGATGATAATGCTGTTCACTATATTAATACAGTTTTTAAGATCAAATGTATAAGCACGAACAATATATCTGAAGATAGCAAGTTAGAGCTATTTAGGAGGTAAGAGCACAAATAGGAAATAAAACGAACCCATTTAGACAAAAATACAACCTATGGAATAAATATGTAAATATAGAGGTTTGCCTTCTGATAAGAATATAAAACTGTAAACTCAAGAAACATTTTTGTTTTATGGAAGTCAAAAGATTCATCAACGACTGGTCCTAAATAAGTATATTTTTTTCTATATTTTCAATTTTATTGAATGCTACATGTTTTGGTCCTTAATTTTTTTTTCTTTTTTTCTTATTTTGACTTCAAAAGTTGGACTCACGAGGCCAGTCTGCCAGCCTCATGGAGAATCTCCTCAGGTACCAAGTCTGCAAGTCTGGTTGCTCCCTGGGGCAACAGTGTTTTGAATGAGTGTCCATGCAGGCCAGGAAGCCGAGGAGAATTAAACGTAGGACAGTCCATATGCTTTTTTTTTTTTTTTTTTTTACAATCCAGAAATATTAGTACCAAAATTCAGTATAAATGTTACTAATTACCACATATGTATTTAAAAACAGTATTTATTGTATAAACATAAGCACATTCACAGAAGCCAGTAATTCCATCCCCCAATAGAGCAAATTGTTTTCATTCTTCTGTTTTACCTTCCACTTTTTGTCCATATGCATATATGACAATTGCAAATAGTCAACATAGCCTAGATGGAATTTCGGTTTTTACTTTTTTCACTTAACAATATCTTAAGCCTTTTTATGTGGTGCTGCCCGTTCTTCATAGTGATCACTTTAATATGGCCATTTGCACATACTCGTAAAGTGAGAATAAGTCAAGTTTCGAAGAGAACAGGCACTTACCACTTTGGAATCTTTTGTCCTAAACTTCGCTCGTTGCTTTAATTCAACAACCGTATATTGTGTGCACTGTGCTGGCCTTGAATGAATTTCTGTTCCTAAAAAAAGGAGTTTGTAAGACAGGTACGCAGATAAATATATGTCAATGAGAACATAGCAGCTGTCACCGGCAAACTACGAAAGGGCATGGGGTTTAGAAGAGGGAGAGATGGCATCCTTGAAGAACAATGAAGATGTCACCCAGTGGAGATGGGAGAGGAAGGCATTTCTGTTGGAAGGTCCAAAGTGGCAGCTTGAGCAAAAGTTTGGGGATGGGAAGGAGCGGGGAAGGTGGTGTGGGGGAAGGAGGATGCTTTCAAGGAACATATGTGTCTTCATTCCATAGCATATTTGCATAACTGACCTCAATATCTGAAGTACCATGTCTCTGTTATAAAAGTTTCTCCATAGAAAATAGGCTTCTCTAAGGTTCAGAATCCCAGTGTAATTGCCTGCTTATAACATGTTGCACGCCTGAGGTCAGGCACAGAAATCGTATTATATTTTGGGAATGTTTGCATAGGTTTTTCATTTCCTTTGTAGTATTTTCTAGGTATTGGAGCAGTGATAAGATTTTCAAATTTTAGATAACATACAATAAAGTGTCATTTTATTAACAATGTTAGAATCGAGTAGGATTCACTTTCTAGAAATAAAGGATTGATGGTTACTTTACTGATTAATAGATTTCCACATTGCTGATGATGGAAGGCAAGATGCAGAGTTTGCAGGGTCCTTACTGCCTTACCTGAGGGCGGTCAGGCCGAGGACCTGAACTCGTGATTGAGCTTCTCAGCTCAATTCCTGAGCAAACCTCTCGGAGCCTCACTTCCCCTCCGAGTGAAGAGAGAAGCTTGGAAAAGTAATAGCTAAGGTGTTCTCTAGCTCCAAATTCCTGTGCTCCTAGAAACATAGGAAATGTTTCTCTGCCTCACTTAATTATGAATTAAATATTAATAAAATCAATAAAAATTACATGGGTCTTAAATGTCATTCCAAATTTTCCAGTTATTCACCCTGATTTTATAAAAATGACACTTCTGTTAAGATCATAAGAATATAATTTTACTGTCCTTAGCAATTTTCGATCGTATTCTTTTCATTATCATTACTAATAGAACAATAAAACATCTAGCTTTTTAAACAGTTGAATTTAATGACAAGACAGATATAATTTTATTTACAGTAAGGATTAAAGCCCTGGTCTAAATTAAGAATAAACTTCTACTGGAAAGGTTTTAGGCAACAGCAAACTGTCCCAAGTAGTATTTTGGTGGAATTAGCCAGCTTTCATGAAACCGGCGGGAATTAATATCCTCAGCCTATTTCTTGTCTCTGTGAACTCACGATCCCTGAGAACTCGTCAGTGTACCCGCTGGGGAAATGCATCATTAAAAGTTAATGCTTTCACTTTCAGTTCTCATTTGCTGCCCTCATAAGTGTAGCCACGGAATGAAATTCTGTGGCAGTTCTGGATCCCGATGGCCCAGAATATGATTATATTAAGTTTTTGGCTTTTTGATTTTTTTAAATTATCAAAATGAAAACAAAAAATTAATTCTCTTAGAGATTTCACTTATTCCTGGCATATTTCCCTGACCATCATTGGCGTTCAGTATGAGAGACCACCCTAGACAGAAATTGTAGACGTAATTGCAGGCTGCTCAGGACTATTAATACATTGCAAGGTATTTAGATTTTCACATCACCCTTCTTAACAGTCGGTCAAGGTGATGTAACCCTTTTTGGTGTTAGCCACTGTACTTAAGTGGATCAGTTATACTAACATTTAGTTTTTCAAGAAAAGGCAAGAAAGCAGCAGTGTCCTTATTTCTGGCCTGTCTCTGCCCTCCCTGAGAATGTCTGGGGTTCCCTAAGAGGAATGGAAAATTCTTCTTTATATAGAATCTCTCTACTTATAACTGAAGTTTTGTAGTTCTCTCTCTCTGTCTCTGTCTCTTATTAAATCATGCAAATATTAACATTGACCTCGTGTCACACATCACAAGTCAGGCTGTGGTTGGAAGTTCTCATTGAAGTGCGAAGGCGGGCTCCTGTCTTAGAGAGATTGGCAGCCAAGGGGAAAGGGGAGGCAAACACTTAGGGAGATCTTAAGAAGATGAAGGAGAAAGAATTGTTCCACCTGGAAGATCGTCCCGTCCATTGCAAATACTACCTTTTCTTTTGGACCCTTCTTTCACTTGCTCAGAATTTTCTGCATAGAAATCTGACTTCAGTCATATGGAGAGGTAATTTCATATCCTAATTTGAATTAGAAACTTTAGGGTGTCATTTTTAACTTGTCTCCACACATAGTTTATCATAGAATAAAAAGACTAGGCAACTGTTTCTTCCCTAATTTACTGAAGATCAATTATGTGTATAGTGATTGGAGCCATGCAAGTTTTTATAATAAGAACCAGACACGTTTTAGTATAAAGGGGAAGTTAAGACAATGGATGGATCGAATATTTATTTATATCTATATTTTTAAATCTGTATGTGGATATATATCTTTATATATCTTACTAATATATAACATAAAAAGTGCGACTTGATGATTTTTCTTGAGCAGAGTCTGAAGTTTGAAATCTGTGACTGCTGGATTTAGGCTACCTTAGATTTTCCTCATCGGCCAGGAGAGAAAGACTCTACATTTGTTCCAGTTATAAAAACAAGAGGAGAAAAGAAAAGTAGAGGGGAAGGAAAAGAAGAGTAGGAGGAAAAAAATGAGAAAGATTTTAGAAGGAATTCTAAAGGTATTTACCCTAAGAACAACTGAGCTTTTAGCTCTGCTCTATTTCACATTAAACCATAACTCAGAAGAGGCAAATGTGACCACACACTCATCATTATATTCCATCGGTTTTTTCATAGCAGCAGCATTCATGGTGGCCAGGACATAGAAACAACCAAAGTGTCCATGATAGTTGATTGGCTAAAGAAGCTGTGGTACATATATACAATGGAATATTACTCGGCCATAAGAAGAGATGAAATACTGCCATTTGCGACAACATGGATGGATCTCGAGATAATCATGCTAAGCCAAATAAGCTAGACAGAAAAAGTTGAAAACCACACGATATTACTTACATGTGGGATATAAATCTAAAAACAAACAGAGACTCATGGATATGGACAATAGACTAGTGGTTACCAGAGGGGACGGGGAGAGAGGTAGATGGGGTAAACGGAGTCAAATACATGGTGAGAGAAAGAATTCTAACCACAGGCAGTGAACACAATTATATATGTGTATGTTACACTTGTAATTTTTTTATTATGGCGACGTTGGTTAATGAAATCCAATAGGGTTTCGTAAAATTTGAGATAATCTGTGTTAATCTCATAGCACAGTATATGACAGAGTAATTGATCTCTAAATGTTAATAATTATTTTTACTAATGTTGTTATGATTATTATTTACATTCTCCATCTTTGTCTCTCTCTCCTGACTGTTCCATTTTATCTAGTTGCTTTCCAGAGTCATGATGATAACCGAATATGATGTTTCTGGTATAACCCGATAAGTACATAGAAGTGGGGCTGTCATCTAAGCTTACGTTAATCGAACTTTAGAGCCAGTTATCACTTGAATTGTGTGTTTATCAAACATGTCTCATTGTGAACTCTCATTGAGCTTAAGTTCAATTAAAACCTCTAATGGCACCCCATCTGCTACCTGCAGTTGAGCAGTAAATACAGGTATTTGCCTTTGTCTCTCTGCAACGTGATCATTTTAGTTTGGACCTATTGTAGCCTGAACCCTTTTGGATTCTGTTTGTGACATCGCACCATAATAAATAGTTCCTTTCAAGTTCACGTCACAAACAAATTTGAGCAGCACACCATTGTTATTATCCTCATTAAAATCAGTGAGTATAGTCCTGTCACCTTTGTTGAAGACCTTTTATGGCTTGATATTTCCTGTCTTCCATGTTTTTTTTTTTTAATTGATATGTTTGTTTTCCTGTTAAAGAACCAGACCATTTGCCTTCTTCAAAAGAATTCTAAGCAAATCAAAAGACGTTTACTTTTGTACCTACTGTGTACAAGTAGTGTGTTTAAGTAGCTTTAAGCCATGTGCCAGAAGATTCCACTGATGGCAAATAATGATGAAATTAGGCATGTATGGCTAAAAAAATCAAAGTCCCTTCATAAATACGGAGCAGATTTGTAGTTGGCAGAATTTAAACCTGTGTTGCAATGCAATACGAATGGGCCTGTTTGAAATTTCAATTTCTTCATCTAAACAACCTGGATAAGTGGACTAAATTGGAAATTTGAATAATTAGAGACATATAATTATTCTGAGATTTCTTTGATCCATTCTATTAAGTGAATCCTTTTAAAAGTATTCTGTCCATATACTTATGTTATATCATGTTGCACACTTAAAAGTAATACAATATTATGTCAATTATATCTCAGTAAAAACTTTTACTTAAGTCAGTACCCTATACTTATCTGTTCTACACCTATTTTTTTTTTGAAAATGAATGAAAGCAAGAATCGTTAGTTTTCTAATTGTGACAGCATATATATTCAGTAATGTGTATGAAAGTTTTTTCTAAACTATGAAAAGCTGTAAACGTCATAGAACAGTTATGATTAAAAGGATAGAAAATTGAATAGGTGTATTTACTTCTTTGTATGTGAATACTGTTAATTTAAAAGAAACATATTCAATATTTATTAGCTAAAGTAGCTACTTTACATTGAAGCTTCTTCCCAAAATTAGTTGAGAAATATAGGTTATTTTTGAATTAAAGCAAAGTGCTATAAATTCTTAAGTTCTGCAAATAGAACTTTACAGAAATATTTATATAACCCACAGCTAAAATGAATTTTCTAAAAACTCCCCATAAGGTGAGATCACGTACACCATGTCTCAGTACAGAAGGGGTTTTTTTTTTTTTCAATCAGTTATGTCTCTAAAAATAAACCTAGTTTTGTTGTTAAAATTTGCTAGTTCATCTTCACATAAGAACATCTCACTAATTTTGGTGAAAACCTTCTAACAAGATAAAGTTAAATAGTCCAGTTTTCCAATGGGAGAGGATCCATTTTGTGTCACCACGAGCAGAGTAGCAGCTAAGAGGTGAGTTGAATACAGACAAGCGGTTTCAATGGTTGGAATATTTTGAATCCAAGCATTAAGTGTTCAGGCAGGTTTGACTGCTCTAGGTATGCTGTCAGCAATACTATCTCTCTCCTACTCTCCTTGGGGTCTTAAAGCCAGAGCATCGATATCGATGTTCTCTGTAAACAGGTGCCCCAAGGAGTAGCAGAGACTGGGTAGGTAGGTAGGAGAGGTGACCTCATAGAGGTCCAGTATGTTTGTGTGGGGAAGAGGAGGCGCTGTATTCCACTGTCTACTGTTAAGTGATCCAGACATGTAGATAGGTATTTCCTTTGTTCTGTCATTTGAAACTGATTTAGTGAGAAATTAAAAACGATTTCGTGTAGAATAAAATCATTCAGTTTGAAATGAAAGGTTGGATATTGAATTTGGTCTAAATGAGCTTTTCTTGGTTCAAGAGAAATATATCATTTTGCCCCAGCATCTGTACTAAATAATCATATTGATAAAAGTAAAATTCAATAAAATATATTTTACTCTTAATTAAGAAATGATGTATATGCTCTTACAAAACTTCTTTTTTTTTAAAGAGGGGGTCTGAGTCTTAAGTTTGTTGTTTGTCGGAGACTGACATAATTAAACAAGAGAATACATGAAGCAAAAAAAATACTTGTTGAGTAACAGTTGTCAAAGGAGAAACAGCTGATGCATTTTCTTTATTGCATTTAAAAAATCAATTATTGTCAATAGAAGCTTGTTTGTGCTCGTAACTGAGTTAGCACCGTGATCTGGCATTATTCCACATTCGAAGGGAAACGGGGATCGGTGAAGAGTCTGAAGCCTGAGTTCTAGTCTGGTCAGGTGGGTTTCAGAGGGTTGTTTAAGCTCATCTGTACAGGACAGGTGGAGAAAGGTGATAACTGAGGTATTATCGTCTGTCTCTAAGTGTACCTTTTTTTTTGAAGGCCCTTGTTTTTATTAAACAAAGTCTTGATGTAAACAGGGGAGTTAACTTTCAAGTGTTTTGGTAGGAGCACATTTTACAAGAAATATAGTCAGCGCAATATTTATGGAAGAGGCATTTAGTTTGATAAATTAAAAACGTACATTGAAGTCTTGAAAGTTAGTTGCTAAATAACCCAGAACCTCCCTTGCATTTTCCCTTTGGGAATCAGAATGTTTAACTGATATTTTTCTGACAACTCCTAAAAAAGCAACATTGAATATAAGAGTTTTGGTTTGTTCTAGCTGAAGCATAATAAAAAAGTGTGCATTATCTGAGAGACAAAATAATTTTGCCAGAAAATACAGGAAACTGTTGAAACTCCACATTGCATTGACCTTTATGTTGCAATTCATTTAAGGTATTAGGGTCAACTTTGAAAACACCTTCAAAAACTATTTAATTTACAGTTATAAATTATACCTTGATGTATTTTAAGTATTTTTAATCTCATAATGATAACCCAAAGGCATTATAAATACAATTAATAAAAAGTTTTCTAAACCATAAACACATAATAAACTTCACATATTTAAACTTACTTATAATGTTTTCCTGTAGCAAAATCAGATATAACTTTAAAAATAGCAGTATTTGCAGTTCATATAAATTTATTTATCTTTGTAGATAGTGAAAGCATCTTTATCTTGAAAATGCCTTTCATTCTCTTATTTACTAAAATTGTTTTGGGGAGGGTATATTTAGCCTTATTTTTATTTGCAACAGCCACTGCTGTAATTAGTAGCGGGCTATAGGATCAAAGCTTTGTTAATGTTATATGTATTTTTAATTGAATTATTCTGTTGGAAAATATTAATACCAGATATAAAAGGAACAAAATTATCCTAAAACTTTGTAATATAATGTGAAAATTATGGTTAGACTTCATTTAACATGAATCCTGATGCCTTAATATTAATGCTTATAAAACATTTTCTGCTATAAGTTTTTACAAGAACTAATTTGTTATTTAGTAAACTTTAAGAGGAAATGATAGGATAAATTGGATGTATCATTAGGTTTGCTTTTTTATCAAAATGATAGGGAATTAGTTTATATTTTAATAGCTATGTAGGACTAGGAAGACAGAGTCAGGTGAAGAGTAGACAGATTGGAGATATATATGTAATTGGCCATCTGGATTATATATATAACATATACATACTACAAAAAGTCTGGCACATAGTAGGCTCATCAAAAATATTTATTGTATTGAATTGAGGACTAGAAAAGGAATTGTTTAAGGGAATAAATTAACAGTTTATTTTCCTAAATTGGAATTATTTTAATTTAATTTTTTTTTTGTTTTTTTTTTTGTTTTTGCTTTGGGTGATTTTCTCAACTGGTAATAAAACAATATTCAAATGGAGATAAAAGTCAACAAATGTAATAAACATTTGAGTTTGGAGTAACTATTTACAGATTTTTTTTTCCTGTAGTAATTCTTCTATCTCCTAGCTTTTATATTTGTTAGATAGTTCCTCTCTCATAAGAGAGAAAAACAAATGAAACAATTTTTTTGGCCTTTGAAAAGACCAATCTTTAGATGAGGCTATTCCATCGAAAAGAGATCTTCCTGTTTTCATTTTGAGAGAAACGACTCCAGGTTTATTTTTCTTTCGAATGTACTTTTCAGAGTTAAGTCTAACTTTTTTTTTTTGAACATGATATAAATTGGAGTTAATTTTGCACTGGTGACTCTCCCTCCTGCCTCCCAACCAAAGGATCCTGGCCCCGTTCTCAGTAGGAATGAAGGAGTCACAGCTTCCTCTGAGCATTTTTTTTTCACTAATGTTCCCTATTTATTTTATTAAATAGTGTTAGAATGTAAATACTTAATATATGCATGCATATATAATATACATATTTAAAATATATGTATACATTTAAATATATGTAAACATGTTTAATTTTATTTATTTTTCCAGTTTTACTGAGTTACAATTGACATATAGCATTATATTAGTTTTAGGTGTACAACAAGATGATATATTGTGAACCGATTACCATGATAAGTTTTAGTTAACATAGATCACTTTACATAGTTGCAATTCTTTTCTTGTGGTGGTAACTCCTAAGATACTTTCTTACAACTTTCAAACATGCAGTAGTCATCATACTGTACATTAAATCCTCAGAACTCATTTATCTTATAACTAGAAGTTTGTACCTTTGACGACCTTCACCCATTTTGCCCACTTCCCCAACCCCCGCCTCTGGCAACCTCTGATCTGTTCTCTGTATTTACAATTTTTTTTTGGTTTTTTGTTTTTTGTTTTAGATTCCACATAAGTGACAGCATATGATATTTCTCTTTCTCTGACTTATTTCACTTAGCATAATGCGCTCAAGGTCCATCCATATTGTCACAAATGGTAAGAGTTCCTTCTATTTTATGGCTGAAGAATATTCCTTTGTATATGTGTGTATATATATATATATACACACTGAAGAATATTCCTTTGTATATGTGTGTGTGTGTATATATATATACACTACATTCTCTTTATTCATTTATCTATTGATGGACTTGTAGGTTGTTTCTATGTCTTGATTATTGTAAATAATGCTGCAATTAACATGAGGGTACAGATATCTTTTTGAGATAGTGATTTCAATTCCTTCAGATAAATACCCAGAATTAGAATTGCTAGATAATATAGTAGTTCGATTATTAATTTTTTGAGGACCCTTCATATTGTTTTCCATAGGATTCATAGGATTGTACCAGTTTACATTCCCATAAAGTTAACTTTATGTATTTTAAATGTAAACTGTTTTTTTTTTTACATTAAATTAGAATGTTAAGTACATTACGGGCATACATTTCCTTCTAGAAAATAGGCCAAACCATTACCTTTTTGAGCCTTTCTTTGTTTTAAAAGTTATAACATGGGGATGGTTATAACATATTAAAGGATTTCCTTTTTATGTGCACAGGAATATACACCTGCATTAGTTTTTTTTTGTTATATTTTCTCCACAAAAAGCATTACGAGACTGTGATATTTAAATGTCCCAATATAGCATTCGATGGTATGTGCAGTAGAATAATTGCCATAGGAAGCCAGCTGTGTAGAACAAGGAACTGCTACAGATCTAAAGTTTTCTGAGTTGATTAACTTCATTAACATAGCCCTCATAACATAGCTATGAACAAAACAGAAATATTCTCTTTGATGATAATTCAGTTAGGTGGGTTTGTAAGTGATCCAACAGCCATTCCTGGGAAGTTTTTGCTTACAGATCGTTATACTTAGTAATTCTTCAGTAGTCAGGTATTACTGATTCAGTCAGCTGGCCCCTGGGGGTCCAGGGGGTGGTGTTAGGAGGCTGTTTTCAAATCTTTGAAGTTACAGCAAACCCTTGATATTTGAAGGGAAAATTCAGAAGTCTTCACCAATGATAGCGAAAGCAACTAATTCCTCCCATTAAATACAGTAAAGCATAACTGACTTCTTTAACTTCTAGAATGTTTATAAATATGAAACTCAAATTGTAAAGCTATTGAAATAAACTCTACTAAAATAAACTCAGTATATTTCATTACAGTGGAGTGACTTTTCAAGAGGTTATGCTCTAAATTCAGTTTGAAAGGTAAATATTCCATACAGTCAAAATTAGTTTTGAAAACCTCATAAATCACTCATAATTTACATAGTCTACATGGATTCATATGCATTGGTTTTATATGCATTTAGAGCCATATATTCCTACCACAATGGAAACATCCATACCCTTTCTCAAAAATTTGAATTCATATCATTTTACTTCCATTGTTGGAACAGATGGTAGGCACTCAAAAATGATAGCTGGTATCAGTGTTACCATTAGGCTTGCAATGAAAACATATTAAATCAGTGTTGTGTGCCCTTGACAATGATGACCAGGAGCAGAACTTCTAGAATGGTATTAGCCACCGTTCACATCTACTGTAGTAAAGAGGACAACTTTTTTTTGTCTATTTCTAAAATGACTTTTTTACTACTTATACTATCCTTTTCTTCACATAGGTTTCCCAAGAGCCTACTTTGGAGAGTGAGTCTTAGAAATAAATTTTGCTATATTCTAGGCCAGTGCAACCCAATAGAATTTTTTGTGGTGATGAAAATATTTTATATCTGCACTGTATGATATGGCAGCCACAATTCATATGTGGCTATTGTGCACTTATCATGTGATTAATGCAACTAAGGAACTAAATTTTTTATTTAAAGTAACTTAAATTTAAAAAGCCACAGGTAGCTAGTGTAGCCCCAGACAAAACCTTATTAGCGATTTGGTAAATCATTCTTAACATCTACGAGTTAATAAAAGTGTCAGGTGGTGAGTATTAAATTTCCAACGAGTACAATCTTTTTATCCACACAGACTTGATAGAAACTATTACTTCTCTTCCAAGTGATAGATTGTTACGTTTTATTTTTCATTATTATTACTTTTCTAAGTATATTCAATGAATTCACTCATTGGTTCCTGAGTGATAAATTCACATTGTCAAATTTCGTCAGCTTCAAAACCATAGGTTCTACTTTTTCACTGTGCAAGGACTTTGGCTTCCAGTGTTCTTACTGTTCTATATTGTTTTCTTTCCTCCCATTCTCTTCTCCATGTACACAAATAAGTTACCCCATACTAAAGATTAGTAAATGGCTTCGAAGTCACATAATGTTTAGTAGCAGGGCTAAATCGCTACCATTGGATTAAAATAGTTTCTGTATGCTACTTTTTCTTTCCAGGTAAAGTTGTCCTTTAGGATTAAGATGATATATAATTTTTCAAATGGGTTTTGCATTCATTTCTTCAGTTTTTTTTTTTACAAAGTCAGTAGAAATGTATAATAGAATTGCTTAATGAAATTCTTCAAAGACGTAGAATAGAATAGAATAGAATAGAATAGAACAGAGTAAGAAGGAATAGGAAATATCTGAGCGTTTCACACATAGTAAGAATTAATATGATTTTATGAAATGCTAGTTACATTTATACATATGTGTGCGAGAGTATGTCTGTTTCTGAATTGTGACGTAAAATGGATTCCTTAGTATGGTGCTTGGTCAAAAAGGAAAGTAAAGAAGGAAAGATTTAAAGCCATTGTCTATTTTATGGTGTGATATGGAAGTGACGTCAGAAGGCTTAGGTTTGCTTTTTCAGACAGTTATTCAATATCTTTGACCCTCGATTTCTTGTTTTGTACAAACGAGATAACTGGTTATGTACTTCATGCTGTTGTTTCAAAGACCAAATAAAATTTCAAGATGATATACAGTTGTAGCACTCCTTATGCCGTTAAAGCAGTTTGTCAGTTATTTTATATTGAACAAACCCATGGCTTACAATAGCAATCATTAATGCTCTTGTTTCTGAATCTTCTGGTCAACTAAGGTTTGGCTGATCTGTGCTGCATTTGACTGGTGTTTTTGCTTCAGGTTGTGGGTTGTGGGTTGTCTGGGTTATGGTCTGGGTTTTGTTTTGCTCCACATGTATTTATTCTGTGGTTCAGGCAAAAGGGGCAGCAGCTATCCAGGGCATGCTTTTCTCATGGAGAAGCACCAGAATATAGAAGCAGAGCCAAACCCCATAAACATATTTATGGCTTCTTCTTATATTACAGCCATGAAAATACCATGGGCCAAGTAAAATAAAATGGCCAGACCCAAAGTCATTGGGGAGAGAGAGTGTATTCCACTCCCAGTGGAAGGAAGATAGAAGTGAATGTTGGCTGAACAGTAATATAAACTATCACATTACCAAAAGCCATTACATACAAACTTTTGTTAACTACTTTATTCCAAAATATGAAACGGCAGCCAAGTATTACTGTGTGTTTGAGGAAAGCATTATGGAGTGTTTAAAACAGACACACAGAAAAAAGGAAACTGAGACAATTTATAATGAACAGAGGAGAACAATTAAAATATTATAACATTCTGATAGATATAAGCTATTAAGATAAAAATAGCATGCTGTATAAAACAAAAAAAGAAAAAGTTCATGGAAATGAAAAATGTGGTAAAAATCTTTTTGATTCAGTAGAAGTTTTAGAAGATGAAGTCAAGAGAATCTTCCAGAAGTTAGTTAGAATCAAAAGACAAAAAGGTAGAAAATATAAGAAAATTAGATGACCAGTTCAACAAAGCTAAGAACCAATGTCTAGGCGTTCCAGGAAGATGAAATATTAAAATGTATGGCATCAAAATATTATAACATGATAATATAAGAAAACTTCCCTAAAGAAAACCTCCAGATTGAAGAGCCCACCCAGAAGAAGTCATGAAAAAAGGCCCATTCCAAGGTCCAACTTTGTAAAATTTCAAATTGCCAGGGGAAAAATGATTATAAAAGCTTTCAGAAACAAAAAAGTAAATCATAGACTGAGTATTAGGAATCAGGATGGCATAAGCCTTTTCATTTATATTAGAATCTTGAAGACAGTGGAGTAGCCCCTTAAAAATCCTGAATGAAATTTAATTTCATCATAGATTTTTATACCTAGACAAACTATTAAGCACATACATAGAATAACAGCATTTTCAGGCATACAGACACTTTTTAAAAATGTGTTATTCATGTATCCTTTCTAATGAAAGTTACCTGGAGAATATACTTCCAGCAAAAATGAGAGTAAACCTAAGAGCAGAATTACTTACAACCCAGAAAACAGGTAACTCTATAATAGGAGCATGGGTAGGGCTTGACCCAATACAGAGATCAACAGGCCAGAAATAAGGCACTAAGAAGGATATATCTATATAAGGAAAAACATTTAAAGGAACTGATAATTTATCCGATGTGTTCCATTATTTGGAAAAATATTATTGGTGGGTATTTGACAGATCTGTTTTGTCATTTAGGGCAAAATGCCAGTTACCTAGAAAAATAAACTATTAAAAATGAGGCAGTTAACTCCAGAAATAAGAAAATATTGTGCAAGAAAATTAAGCAAAATAATGCTTGTCTCGGTAGCGAACACTATTTCTATAGTCTTTATAATGTAAATGGACGACTGACTAGTGATCTAATCAAAATTGTTACATGGTAGGTTATGTTATGTTGGGTGGGTGGTATAGGAAACAGAAATCATTAATTTTTTACTATAGGAAATCATTAGATAATGTCTAATGCTGCAAAATCAAGAAGCAGCATTAAAAATATGAAGATAAATATCAGAAGAGTGGAGAGTGTGTGCCTTTGAAGATTAAGCTCAGAGATGGGTGAGGGGTGGAGCATGGCCTCTGCCCTTCTTTGTTATAGGCATTGAATGCTATTTGACTTAAATTTGGCATATTACTTTGATAAGAAAATTTCATTAATAATAAGAATGAAGTCACATATGTCCATGATTAGTAAGAAAAACCTTCTTACACTATGGATTATAAATGAACGGTAACGAATCCCCCTTTCTCCATATCCTGTCCTTAGTACTATTCTCCTATTAGTTGTTCTGGTGGTTACAGTCATAACTTGAAGTGTATCTTTTGGTAAAGTTAAAGCTGTCTGGACTTGTCTTTGCCCTGTTGGCTAAGACGGCCTCATCAAACTGCACAGCAGACATTGCAGGTTTATAATGTACTTTAAGAATAATGTACAGTTGGCCTATGACTGTTGTTGGTCTTTCATCCTCAAGCCACTCTGTACAGCCAAGAAAGCAGCTCTGACCTAGTTGGGTGAGGCAAAGGGTTATCCTGCCAGTGGGAGCATGGCATTTCTGGCAAGAGATGCCTCTTCTAACTGTTGGAGTTGGTGCCATGGCAGATTTTTCTGACTCAGGGAGTAAGTGCTGCGCCCTGGTCCAGCTGGTTAGATTATTTGTTGATTTTGATTACCTGCACCAATAAGCTCTTTTTCTGGCACAGATAATCAGAAGCAGACAGTAATTTTCCATCTTCCTAAGAAAAGTGCTTTTTGCATTTTGAAATTATAATAAAGTTTTATTTAATTTTCACCAAAATAATACTTTATCGGGGAAATGTTATTGGATTAAAACAAGAATGCTTTAGTCCTCAGTAATAACGATGAATCTTTAGGCAGATCATTTTTTCTACTTATCTCTTTGCTGTTCTTGAAAGATAGAGGAAAAAATCATAAATAATAATGATACTTGCTATCTTTTATTCAGCTCTTACTAGGTACTAGACACTCTGCTAAGTACTCCTCATCTAATTTAATTTTCACAATAGTTTTAGGAGCTTACTACAATTATCACTCCCATTTTAGACTGAAGAACCTGAATAACTTGTCCACGGTCACAGAGCTGGAAAGTGCTAGAGCTGTGAACCCCGATATGTGTTGACTCTTGGGCCCGTGTTCTTTATCTCTATGTTTGGCTTCCAGTATAGCCTCTGAGATTTTATTACATGAGATTAAGAAAGAACATGATTTATACTTAAAGCCTAACTATCAGTGTGAAGTTCCATATGTTGCTATTGTATGGTGCTTATAAAACTTGCTGTGTCTTTGCTTTTTAAGAAAGTTGGGAATTTTATACATTTTTTATTTCTGTCATTCTTTTATATCCTCTCAATTCGAAATTCTGGAATCAGCTTTGATGTCTCCTGATATCTTTCCTCTTATTTCCATATACTCACCGTGTTCTCTTTATATTTCTCTTTTATTATATATATTTTAATAATGTCTCTACCCCTCTAGATAGTTCATCTATCTTTTCGTGGTCTCCCTACTGCTAGTCAGTCTCTGCCATCTTAAATCTATCATGCACATTGATCTAGTTTTTTTAAGGTCAGCTTCTCTCATATTGCATACTTGTTTAAGCCATCACTATCTCCTCATTATATATAAGAAAAATCGTTTTATTAATCTAGAATTTAGGACCTTTCGTAATGTGGTCTAATCTATTATTCCATGAGTTTATGTGCCCTTGGCTTCTTTCCTACTTTCTTGCCCATGCTAATATATTTCTAATCTGGCCTGTTAAAGCACAGATTTTTATCTAATATGCATTTGTTGTTTTTTTATATGCTTTGTATTTTAATAGTCTTTTGTGTATGTATATGTCTCGTTTACCCAATTGAATTGTTAACTTCTGGGTAGAAAAATGGAAATTCTGGGAGTCCACCATAATATTTAATGTAGTGTCTTGCATATAGCACTGTGTAAAAAAATTCATAATGAATTTTTAAAGTTTTAAAGTCAACATAAAATTCCAATACTTTTTGCTTTTGTTAATTTCACAAATGTTAGACAAGTAAAAGTTAATACTTTTCCATTGTTTTTCATCTTTTTAATTATATTTAATTATGAGATGAAATATATTAATATAACTTGAACAGTTTAAAATATTTTAAAGAAACAAATAAGTTTTATTAATATTCTAATCTGAAAGGTATGGAAAATCTACTCTGAGTGAAAGTGATACACATTATTATATAGCTTTTTAAAAATAAAACAATATTTGAGAACTCATAATAAGTTGTTTTATTATATAGTTGATAATATATGGTTTTGATGGGCATAAACTGAATATTTACAGTGTAGTAAATATGAAAAATGCACTCATTTTTCTTGCCTGATGTATTAAGTATAGTTGGAAATTATTCTCAATATTGAGTAATGACATGAGGAAATTTGAAATGTTTAAAACAGTCTACTTAGGCATGATTTTGTTTTTTAAAGGGAAATTGCATTTTTGCATTAAAATTGCTTCTCGCTGTCTGCTGAATTTGAAAATGTTTCTACCCTTTAATTTCTTTTATCTAATTTTTCTTGTTTAATAGCCTGAATATTTATCTTTTCTTTTTTAAATTTTTTATAAATGTTCTATAATAAATAAATATTTCTACTTTACTGTATAAATTATTTAAAACTATGTTCTATGTAAGGTATTTTTGCTTTGAAATATTTGAGTTTCAGTAAGATAGGGATGATTTCATCCTGAGACCAGAAAATTAACCAACATAAGTTTTCATATATTTTAGATGTTTATATTTATTAATTGATCTGATAGTGCTTTTGTTTCCCCTTTTAACAGTGCAATTTTAATATAGTATTATTTGAGCTCAGAAATCTTATATAGTCTAAATACTTAAAGGTTCTCATGCTATATTTTTTTCCTAATTATTTTTTCCAAATATAGAGCATCATCATGATACTTTCATTTACACCTCACATTTTTCAAAAAGATATCTTAAATTATGTTACCCTTTAATTTGGTTTTCAAAATATCCAAATAAATATATCTTTCAGAAAAGAGTCACATATTTGACCATATTTGATGTAAATCACTGCACGTCTGATCGAATGTCACAAACAAAAATGTTACATTTTAAAAGCAGTGACATTTTCCGTTAATACTATTTTTTAAAAGGACTGAGCCTTAGAATGAAAGTGCAGATTATCCATTTTGACTCTCTCATTGAATCATTTCATTTTTAAAATTAGACTTCATCTTACGATCCAAGAAAACCTCACTAATGTGCATTTTTGGCTTTGTTAATTCCCTTTGTCATAAAATGGAAGCCAGCCTAAATTTTCTAATAATTTTTTTATCACATTAAAATTCATGGCAGAAACAAAAATGAGATAATTTTGAATTCAAGTACACGTATTTTATATGGATGCTTTTTCTCTCTTCTCTCTACCTAAGGAAGTAGAAAAATTGACATTAGAACTGAGTGAAAGCAAGCAGCTCTTGGACCAGGAGCAGCAGAAGGCAGCCTGGGCCAGAGAGGAGTGCCTGAAACTGACAGAGCTGCTGGGCGAATCCGAGCACCAACTGCACCTCACCAGGTACTCCCTAATCCCATTATGCACCACAGCACCGATTTCATTCCACTGATTTTTGCCACAGGCTTCCAAACAGTTGTTAGAGTTAGTCTTAGTCATTCAATTCACACACAGCTTTCAGGCATGTTCAGAGAAGTGGAGATGTAGTAAGCAAAACACCCAGACATGTGAATGATAAGTGTGGCAGGGAATTACTGATATATTACAAAACCTTTCATCTACAGAGCTCAAATATTTAGGTGATTCTCTATCAATATAAGCAAAATGACATATTTCTTTTACCACCACCGCTACCTCTCTTGTTAATTATGTGTCTAATAAAAAATGTTGAACTGAAGGATCTAAATAATACATTTAGGAAAATAATCAGCTACTGTCAGTGGTTAAAGAGGCAGAGTGAAAGAGGAATGCAAATTGAAATGGAACTGATACAAAATAAGGAACCCGAGTCCTGAGGAGGTATAAAATTTAGTGGTGAAATTGATTGGCACATTTCATGTTTCAATCATTATTATAACCATGCTCACACATCGTGGTTTCAAATTACATTGTTTCTGTCGTGAGATATTGTGATATACTCATCACTGTCATGAAACTTTAGTAAAGATATAACTCAGCCCTAAATTACAATAAGATATTTTAGGTACCAAACATGGTATAGTTGGCTATATTGAAAATATACACACATACACATAAATACACACAGAGAAAAATTCAAACTGAGATTGTTGATATTTCACATTACCATGTAAGTGGTTTCTTCTCAATTTGTTTTAATATAATTTTTCAATTTTCGGGTCAAGCCTTTAGGTTTGTTCAATTGTTTTAGAGTTTTTCAGTTTTTAGAGGCAACTTTGTTTAAATACTTATGTAAATTTATATTTAGTTTGGTTCATAAATTAAAAAAAAACAACACTGGTCTTTTAATCATAGTAATATGTTGAATTTAAACTATGAAAGGGGATTGATCCCTTTTACATTAAATATGACAATGTAATTCTGAGCACGGTATGATAACAGATGGAGAAAAGCACCACTTGAACAGCCTGCATTTGGAGAAAAAAAAATATTCTAGAGGTTGGTGAACCTCCCAAAGTTTTGGGTTAGTGTTAAGATGCCTCTGGTTCTGTTAAAATCAAACTTTGTTAAAAACATTTTGTTATAATAATATTCCAAATGGTTTGCCACCTTTCCTTTTGAACAATGAAAGAAAGAAGAAAAGAGAGAGAGAGGGAGGGAGAAAGGAAAGGAAAAAAAATAAATCATTTATACATGTGTGAGATCTGGGAAAATTTTGATGGATAAAATACTTTTATGAGAAAAAAATTGCTTATACTGAAGCATAATAACCATTTGTTTAACACCCACTTGAAGCTTTGTCATTGCGGATGTGAGAGTGTAATGACAATGCAGTTCCTATGGTTATTAAATCTTAGAAGTTTTGGAATTTAGCTTCATCATGATAGTGAACCGTTTTTCTTCTCTGTCAGACTTCTAGTGAGAACCAGCCGTTTGTGTGCTAAGCACTTAAACCACAGCGGTCGGACAGATTTTAAAGTCTCAGTGTGGCTGAGCTTCAGTAAATAAATATTAATGCTGGTTTTGCCCCCCTTTGCCATTCTGTCGTATTCCGAGAGTTCATTTCTGAAGTCATAGTCTGTGGAGAGTTTTCCTGTGCAGTATCAATTTGTACTGTCTGACAAGATCAATTTCTTGCAAAGAGAGCATATTAAGATGCAGCAACTGCAGAAAGTGGACGAGTGGTAACTAATTCCTTTGTTCTTAAGAAAAACGGTTTTGCTTGGTCCCGTGGAAGGCTTTTTCTACTGAGCTTTATTTACACCGAGTCCACCAAAATTTAACCCAGTTTTACAGAAAACAAAACTTAATTACCTGTTTTCTAAGTGCAGCACTCTCTTGTAAGCACTTTACACTTAGTCCCTGTTTGTATTTTATAAAATCCTCATTCATAAACTTAAAGATGACGATAAAAAATGCGAGGAACTGTGTATATCTCTCTTTTGCACTGAAATTGTGGCTTGGTTGTGGGGCTAAATATTTCTGATGTATTTTGGGGGTGATTTTTAGAGTCTGCTTCCCCTCCTCATTCTTTATGGATTCAGTATACCCTAGTATGTGGCCAAGAAATGTTATTTTCTTTCTTTTTTAGTGTATTCCATTTGAAAGAAAGAAACCCACGCAGGTAGCTCTTCATTTAGTCTCCACTTAAACATTTCGAATAGTGTATTCTAAACAAAAGTTCAAAATCAAATATGAAAATTTTCAAATATGAAAATCATATTATAAAGGAATGATGACATAAGGACCCAAATTTTCCAGGGCAAAGAAAATTTAAAAACTTCAGTAGAAATCTGTAAGTCAATCTGGAAAAAAAAATAACCTATCATTTTTGGGATATTTTCCCTTATTGTATAATTGGACTTAAAAATGGAAAATAGAAATTCAATATTTATTATTGAAGGACCCAACTGGTAAGTCTAACCATTCACTTATTCACCAAATTCTTATTGAGCATCTACTATCTTCTAAGTACATTGCCCAGCCCTTGGCATAGAGAAAAAATCAGACTCGGATCCTACCCTTAGGTTGCTCACACTCCGCTGAGGAGACAGATCTATGTTTGCAATTATAATAGAGTGTGATACTTCTGTAGTGACAGAAGTAAAGATTACCTCAGGAGGTCATAGGAAGGAGAACAGGATCATTCTGCATCGGAGGTGGAGGTAACAGTCGGGGAAAGCTTTCTAGTATTACCTTGATTAATGGGTTCATAAAAGGAGTTCTCCAAGTGGAAAAAGGTGGGGCGAGTACCCCAGCTAGAGGGAACAGTATATGCAAAGACTGAAAGAGGAAGGAGAAGAGCGTAACTCTATGATGAGGTCAGGTGTCCGGCAAGAAGTAAGCCTGGAAAGGGCGTCAGGGACCCGAGGAAGGACCTGTAGTTTGGGCGATTCTGAGAGTAATGGGTTACTCTTGATGTGTTTTAAGCAGTGCTGTCAACATGATCCACTTTTTGGGCTGGGATCCTGACTCAGACAGCAGCATGGAGAGTGAACTTGGAGAGTATATGTAGGAGACAAGAAGACAAGTTAGGGCAGAGGCAGCGATTATCGCTCACAGGCCAGATCTGATCCATCATGTTCTTGTATAATCCATGAGCTAAGAATTTTTTTTATATTTTTAAATGGTTGGGGGGAAAAAAGAAAAATATTTTGTGATACATAAAAATATTATACATCCATAAGTAGTTTTATTGGACTCAGCCAACATTATTCTTTATGTTACTATGTATGGCACTACTGTAGCACAAATGAGTATGGTCCTCCAAGCCTAAAATATTTGTTTTCCGGCCTTTTACAAAAAATATTGACAACCCCTCAGTGAGGAGGCTGTTTAACTCAAGAAGTCGAGAGAGCGTGAACTCTGATGGGTTCAAATGTGTATTTAAAGAAGGAAATTGAAAGGCACTGTGAAAATAGATTGGTTGAGGAAGAGATGATTGACAGGGACCCCAGTTAGAATATAAGCACAGCGGTGGTACTGGGCTGTGACTGTGCCAGTAAAATGGAAAGAAAATAGCATCTTCAAGAGGCACGTGGGGTAGCGAATAATAAGAGAGGCCAGAATTTTTGTAGCCTGTGTTAACCGAATGATCCATTGATCCAACTAGGGAACTTAAAAGCAGTAACAGAGGAAAACAACACGTTTTATTTTGGAACTCCGGTGGAGATGTCCATTGTGGGTGCACTGTGAGGAGAGAGGTCATGGCTTGGGGTTTGAGGTGGTTTTATGTAGATACCCAGACGTACCCAGATGTAGCCAAAGCAGCGTGTTAGGCCCCTGGAGGAGGGCACGTTTTTAAAGTCCTGTGGAAGAAGAACCAAGGAGGCAGACGTGGGGCCTCCGGTGTATGAGGAAGAACAAGAACAATTCAAAGGATGCTCGAGCGGAACAATCAAAACCATGCACTTCCTGGGGGGGGGGCCTCAGCCGTCCTAGGAGTGGAGTAGCCGAGTTGCACTGTCTTCCCCCAGGTACTCACCATCTTTGCAACTTTTGACAAGCTACTTAGGCCGACTTCTCATAAGGGGTATGAAGATAGTCTAACCTTTTTCCAGTCTCTCACTGCTGAGTGAATACTGATAAGCGCGGCCTCGATTGTCACCTGCTCTCCAGACCTTCCACGGCACTGTGCTGACTGACCACTCCACACTGAAGGTTCCCCAGAGGCTCCCAGCCTTCCGGTTTTATCTCATCGCCACCAATGTCATCCACTCGCATGCTGATTTCCGGTCAGATTTAAGCAGATGCCTCCCCACCCCCAGTGCACTTTGGGACTTTTCTTCCCTTTTACTGTGTTCTACACCTAAAATACCCCTTCAGCCTTCTCTAGCCCTACTGTAATCTGACCTTCTTTTCCAGATCTCTTTAAAATCCTGACTTTTCCACCATACCCTCCCCCATGACCCCGGCCAGAAGGGACACGTCTCCCTGAGTCCTGCCCACTTAGAGCTCGAGGCACTTACTACCTGCTGAATGAACTCCTCAAAACAAGAAAAATCGAACTCTGATAAAAATGAATTTTTATGTAGTATCTGCTTTTCTTCTCTTCTGGAATGTCTTATTCTTCAAGTTGGGGAGAGGTCTTATTAATATATTTCTCAGAGCACCTAGATCAGTCTCCACAAAGAGATAGAGCTCAATAAGTCATTATTATCGGAATGGTCTATATATTGCAAGTTAATGACTATTCTTTCAAAACCCAGTATTAAGACAGAT
>NW_006436814.1:724588-727343 GCF_000325575.1 Pteropus alecto
TATATATGGGGAGAGGAAGAGAGAGAATGGTAAGATACATGATCAGATCCAGAAGGGAGATTCCACATAACGTATTCCAGGGACAGAAGGACAGAGAATTTCTCACGGCCCTGGGTAGAATTTGGATGGAGAAAAGTGGGAACTCAGGGAATTCCATGGGAAATTGCAGGGGGAAATGGCATTTGGGAGGTGTACACGTGTACATGTTAAATACGTACAACCTATCGTTTAAATATCTACATATATCTGTGTCTGAAGTTAAGAACAGATTCATCTTAAGGTCTGCCTGGTACCATGCTACATGCGGTAGCTCTTTAAAAAGTATAGAGGTCGTAGCTAAAGGCCATGGCTATCATTTACTGAACCTCTCTTGCATTCCAGGAACTGATCTGGGTGCTTTTCATTTTGTCCTCCCGATACCTCTATAAGATGGACTATATTTTCCTTGTCTTACAGCTGATGCAGCTAAGGCACAGAGAAGTAAAGTGATTCATCTAAGGTCACACAGCTGGTCTGTTATGGAAACAGACTTTGAATCACAGCAATTTGCCTGCAAAATCTATGCTGTTATCCATCAGGCTGTAATTCTGTGTGAATTAGAAGAGAAATAGATTAATGCGATTGTTCCCCAAAAGACAACGGAGAAAATCAGTAATATAAATTTATGATAGAAATAGATGTTATAAGTGTTAGCTGCTCCCTTAGACACTGATATAAATACAGGACAGTGAATTTCAGTCTTGGCTTGGGCTTTTCCTAAGAAACTGTCCTATGGCTCATTATTTGCCTTAGTCATTTACTTCACATAGTATAATACAACTGTCATCCTTAACTTCGTTCCCACAAGGAAAAAGAAACTTTTATAAAAAAAAAAAAATGGAAATTCCTTTTCGTGTTTGTTTTTGACATGTCCAAACATCTTTGAAGAGCTGCAGGATTTAAATCCCTCTGACTAGACTGTTATTTACATAAATGTGGTCCAGTTACTTAATAATGTGACATGAAAACAACCATTTCTGAATGTCTGTGCAATTCTTACTTCTTACTGAGGCAAACACTCTTCTCTATAACCTATTGTACATTTATCAAAACACGCTCTTTTGAATCCTGCATCTTTTTCTCAGATCTGATGTGGAGGACAATTACTACGGGATGCTTTGTGTTTACTTTTCAGAGAATTTAGAAATTGAATTGCACAAAGCGCAAGAGGGAGACCGGCCTGCCCTCGAACCTGTAGGCTCCAGCTTATATCTTGAAATATGAACTTTTAATTTCCGCTTTTACATAATGCTTTCAGTGATACATACGTACTTCAGAGGATTTCTCAGAGCAGGAATCTGTGAGGTCCATGAAATGGGCGATGTGCTCTGACTCACTTCTGTGATCCAAACCAGGAGACCTGACCGCTGACCTAGAGAGACAGCAACTTGAACTTGGTTTTTGTATCTTTTTGAAAGTGAGAAAGCACATCAAAGAGGAGACCCCGGGTTGTCCTATCGTGATGGGTGATTTACTTGGGAGAAGACTATTGAGGCTTCTTTTCCAGAGCATTCCAGAGCATTTAGCTCCCACGTAGTCACTATTGTCAAAGCTTTCCTGACTTTAGTTGCTTGGCCTCTCTGATTACAGGCGTGAGTCAGGACTCTGATCAAAGTAATAGAAACCTAAAAAGGGGGGATCGCGAAATCCAGGTACAGCTGGGCTCAGGGTTTCTTGGAGCAGGGACTTAAGGCGGCACCCGTCTGCTGTCTTTTTCTGTCATTTATAGGGCTCGACTTCTGCCTGAACATTGGCTCCGTCTTTCAGGTTCTTTCACAGTGCGAAGTCACATCCTTCAGTCTGAACTGAAGGTAAAGGAGATGCTCTTGATTTCAAACTGTAAGGATGTGACTTCCTAGCTCCGCCTTTCCTTCCAGTTTCAAAACCTTCAGTTCAGTTTTCAAAACGGGGTCACACGCACACACGTCCTTTTGGGATGTAGAAGCCCGGGCGTAAGAGAAGAGAGTTGCACTAAGCAAGGGGAGATGATCTTTCAGGGAGAGGTGACAGGGGTCCTGGGTAAATTAAACCTCAGGTGTCTCGTCTTCTGCTTCTATTGTCTTTTTAAAAATATAATCCCTGATTTCCCCTTTAACCAAGGCGTGAAGAGGGGAGGGAAGAGTACATCTCTGTTCTCCACCGTCAACACATTATACGTCCAAGGAGGCATGGCCACGTCGTCACAGGGTCACATGGCGGTTTTATTTCGAGAGCCCTCAAAGTGTAAAAAAGAGAGACGTGAAGGATGCATGCATGACAGGCTAGCACGCGCGTGGCTGTGCGTGGTCTCTTGCGGTGCTGCAGTAAGTGTGCTCGGTGGTGGCCCCGTGCTCCGAATCTGCAACGAGACAAGTACAGAAGCTGAGAGTGTTTGGAAACCTTTCTGTCAATTTTAAAATGACAATATCCAAGTATATGATCAGGGGGCCATTTTAGATATCTTTTACATTTTTTTCAGTAACTTATTTTCTAAATTTATTTTTCAATTCAAGATGGCATACAATACTATATTAGTTCGAGGTGTACATTAGATTAGACATTTACATTAGATATAATTAATCATTCCTATAACTTACCAAGTGATCCCCCAGTAAGTCTAGTACCCCTCTGATGCCATACATAGTTATTATAATAGTATTGACTTTTTATTTCATTTTATAAAAATGATGCTTTGCCTAGGATTATAAATTAAATATATTTATACATACATCTATAC
>NW_006436814.1:727361-734134 GCF_000325575.1 Pteropus alecto
TTAAACACAAGGCGTTGGGACACCCTGCTGTACACCCAGTTCGAGGAAATGGAGTCTCAGAAAGGCGAGGCCTGAAATCACAGCTGGGACAGAGGAAGTCGAGAGCAGAGGAGGCAGGGCTTGAACTGGGTCCATCGGACTCCCGTACCTGTGCTTGAAACTCATGTTCACAAAGAAGCACAAAAATGTATTTCAAAGCTAAATGGAAATACTTTTACGGGTGTAAAATCTCAGTTCGCGGGCCAAGATCAGGCCTCTTTCATCTCTTTGTCTCAGGCACCGCACTTGGCATCAGGCTGAGCATGGCAGGTTCTCTGCAAACATTGAATAAATATGCCTCATCTCTTTATTGTTAGGGAGAGTTAAGAGGGAACCACAGTCGTCTTCAGGCTTAGGTCAAAAGACCAAACTTTTAATCCCTCTTCCTTTGAAGAGGGCAGTATAACATTGACATGTTTTCTTCCTATTCCACAGTGAACTTAATCTTTTTTTTTTCCTCCTGAGTTTATTGAAGAATTTTTAGTCTAAAGTTTCCATTTAAAAGTTAAGCTCATTTTTTTCTTGTACTCCTTTCATGAATAAATTAAGCAGAGAACATGTCAAAAATAATTTTAAATGGATATATGTGCAACCAACATCTTCAAGTCTCAAAATAGATGGCCTTGGTACTGTTTTAAATTGTGTCCTCTTTTCCTTCCCTCACCCAGTATCAGAGAGAACAGGCTGTCAGAGAACCAGGAAAGAAAAGGCGTTTCATTTTGCTCCGGTGGACGCCATGTTGCCTGAGCCGGCTCTGCTCCACCTGTGTGACAAGCTAAGAACTCTGGTGTCCGTGTGGCCCGGGGTGGGAGGGGTCAGTCTCACAGGCTGATAGGTTCTGCTTAACATTCCCTGGCTCACTCCTCTCAGTTCTGAGAAGCCCAGACATGTGTGCAGTGAAGATCTACACTGGGGATGTACCCTCCTCCCCTGCCACCCCGGCCCACAGCCTGGAGCATGGTAGGGCAACAGCCAACTCGTTTTCTGAAGAAGCCCAGAGGAAACTGAGAAAATATTGCCCACATCACTTGCTTGACTCAACAACAATGAACATCAAGTTCAATGAAAATAGAAGGAAAAAAAAAACCCAGCAATATAGAATTGTGGTCCTAGTGGCGCTAAGTAGTATTTTTAAAAGAAAGCTCTGCTCTCCAATATTAATTTAAGGTGAAAGAAGTATGAAAAAATTAATTAAGTTAGTGATCTTTAATTTCTTCTTAAACACCTTTTCCTAATCGGATGTGCTAGTTATACCAATTAGGCATTACTCTTGTGTTATCTAATGTTTCTCTGATACCTGCAAGTAGACTATACAGTGATTCATTGATAAATCCTGGAATGAAAGCTGAGGGTTCTGAGAAAAGTAGAGGCTTGGAGAATACCCAGTCTCTTCAGGGCCATCTTGGACTGTGTTCCCGGGGGACCAGGGCCCAATTCCCGTAAGTACATTTGGGTTATTAGGCATTACTCATGTGTTATCTAATGTTTCTCTGATACCTGCAAGTAGACTATACAGTGATTCATTGATAAATCCTGGAATGAAAGCTGAGGGTTCTGAGAAAAGTAGAGGCTTGGAGAATACCCAGTCTCTTCAGGGCCATCTTGGACTGTGTTCCCGGGGGACCAGGGCCCAATTCCCGTAAGTACATTTGGGTTAAGCTGCTGCTGTGTCAGACTGGCTGAGCAGACAGTCCAGTTCCCTGAAGTCAGGAACTCAGTGGGCACTGAGTGGGTCAGAACACATTTGCAAGCAGCCTGCAAAGCCAGTGTTCAGCCGAGGGGAAGACTGCTCCACCGTGGCTCTGTGTGACCTCTCCCCAGCTGGCATGGGTCATCCGTGGGAGGGCTGAGCATCTCCCTGACCAGCGGTGGGGAGAGTATCAAAGAGATTCTCCAGTGAGAGTACCAGTGTCCAAGTAACGCATCCCCTGGCACCTGCGCTGTGTCTACCTCCACGAAGCCTATTTCCGGCCAGGAGATTTATCAAGAGTGCACCCTCTCTTGAGAGAGTACTTACAACAAATATAACTGTACCAACAAAAGAAGTATATAAAATAAGTAACAAGTCACTATTGGGATATATGCAAAGCGTCGCGGTGCGGGAGGCTGTTCAAGATGAGGCATTACAAGTGGGCTTTAACGCTCTTCAGGATTTGCTCATTTTCCAGTAGCCAGTCCGAAGTTTGGTCCACCAGGTTGGGCATCACTTGGTCTTGACAGTAGTCCTAGTTCTATCACCTTGGGAAAAAAGCTACTGTACTTTATTTCCTACAGATCTTAACTGTGATTTTATGAGGCTATAGCTGAGAATGGAAATCACTGAAACTCATTCAGGTTTCTGTAAACCTGAGGCATCGCTCATGTATTCAGGGACTCTAACACTGTTACTGTGAAATCATGTAAAATACTTAGCAGTAGCAATGCTCAGTCTGGAAAACTTTAGGGCAACTGAGGCAAGATCAGATTACTCAAGTCCTTTTTAACAAGGTGGCGTTGACACACGAAGGACACAGAGAGTTAAGCAGATGACTTCCGTGTTCTAACTCGTAAGTGGCCCTCTTTGTCTTTAGAGGAAGCCACTGCCATTTTCAATATCAACTGCTTGTCAAACAAGATCTAATGAATGTATCAGCTCTGCTTTGTTGCGCTGATGGCAGTTCTCTATTCTTAACCTATTTCTGGAAGAAAAAAAAAGACCTATTTATTCAGAATCATTAGCTATTGAATTAGTCAACAACGTTTGGGTTGAGGAAAGATGATAATTACATTAAGGAATAATAAAAGTCATCTCCATGTCTGACATGGAGACAGACCCCGTGTCAGAAGCATACAGGCACCCAAGTCCTGCACTCAGAGTGATTTGGACAAAGAAATTATCCGTTAAAAGTGGAAGGAGACACGAGACAACTCGTTTAACTAATAAACTTTTTAGATGCTGTTTCATATGTTTGCTTTTCATTAAATTCAGGAATGGTTGCAACTATGTTGTTGTGATTCAGTCAACATTTATGCCTATCTGTTTTTCATATACAAAGGCTGAGGGATGCCAGAAAATAAACTGTTAACGGAGAATTAACTTCTTTGGCATGCTTTCATACTTATCTTCCAAATTAAAGAAAATGAAATGGGCAGAAACACAGTGTAGATTACCTCCTTTTTGTCAAAAATGGTGGGAATTTGAAAATTAATAATAAAAAAGGGAACAGATGCAGCAACATGCCAGAGGGAGATTGATGTGGAGAGTAAAATCTGTGAGCAACAAAACTGAAGCAAACGGAATCAGTGGGAGGTGGTTGTACAATCAAAATCAGGATAAAAGAGAAATTACAAACAACCCTGCACTTGTCAAAGTAGTAGTAATGAAATCCTGACTCTGCCAGCAGCGAGAACCTGTGTTAGCACTTTGGGGTAAGGATGGTAGCCGGGTGCCAGGTAGGAGGGCAGTGCTAGGTTGCTGGGCAGCAGCCATCTTGTGTAGAACAGATGGCACCGAAAGCTGGCAGGGGAGGGGCTCCTTAGCAGAACTAATCAGACAGTAACAGATAGGGCAGCTGGGAAGACTGACCACAGAGAGGGAGTCTGCGGGGTAGCCGAGTGCCATGATGTTTGCAGTGGTGTGCCCACTGGTCTGAGATAAGACCTTGCAATGCCTTTCCCATCTTCGGAAGAACTGAAACTTTTGTTCAGAAAGAAATACACAGTTGCATCGTGTCGTAGTTGAGGAGTGGGGGCGGGCATCAGGCTCGAGATGGGGAAAGCAAGGACTGTCCGTCTCAGAATTCGTCGTGTGAGGTTTCAGTCCCAGCTTCCACACAACTTTGATTTTTGCCGTGTGTATGGCTCTGCCGTCCTAACGTGTACGGTGTGGCACATGGAATGATCACTTTACATATTTCCTGCATCGAAGAGTTTGCAGAACCAAGGCTCCAGTTACAATGAGAAAAGCCTTTGTGATACGATTCTACCACATATGTCTTTCACAAATGAAAACCAAAAAACCACCGTGAGATACATGCGTTTATGCTTAATAATCTCTCATGACCTGCTTAAGCCGGGTTTGATTCAGGGCCGCTTGCTCGCCCTCCCTTTTCTCCCTGTGTAACTGTGGACTGAGCATCAAAGTGTTAAACGTAATTCAGGAAAACAAGAATTAAGTCATTCTGAAAGAAGAAAAACACTGACCTGTTTAATAACTTATTAAGGAGTCATGTGGTTTTTTTTTTTTCTTTAAATATAGAATTGGGAGATTCGTGCTAAAACTATTACTTTAACAAAGAAATCCAGATCTCCTACATCTGTTTTTGAACTAGTATATTTCTTTTTTTTTTTTGCAGGAGGTTTGTAGCTTGGCTCAATTTATTCATTTTGGAGGGGGAGGGGGGATCATTCCCAGGATTTGAAATAGGTGGTATAACATAGCCATATGCTATTTATGCAGCAGTTTCTGCAATAAATCTAATTTGGTGCTGTCAAAAAATTAGACTTATTTGATATAGCAGCACATTATTAAATGATTGTGGCAGATTTAAGGTTGTCATTTAGTCTCTTGCTACTCTTTACAGAATCTCACAAATCCTCCCCCCACCCCTTGATCAACTCTGTGAAATGTCTCAGTTCTTTGTCCTGCAGTCCTGCAAATATTTCCACATCCGAAAGAAGGTCTTGCCTTAAGGTAATTGAGGAAGGGGGTGGAAGGATGGATATCCTGTCATTAGAAGACGTCTTGAATTATACAGGCAGAAAAATCAAGAAGCCAGAGAAAAATAAGAGTGTTTTCATCATTTTTAATTGTTAGAAAAGCAGAACTGTTAGTCTCGTTCAGAATGTGGATAAATTAAGGTCAGTTCTTTATTAAGGAGCTTAAATATTTTACCTTCCATCCTACACCCATATGCCGTTTTAGGGAAAGTGATACTAACGTGAGCGACACCAGCCTGTCTCTGCGGCGCGGCGCCCTTGGGCAGGGCGTTTCTGTTCTCTAGTGCAACCTGGCAACTGCTTCAGTGCGTCTGTACTTTTTTCTGTAAAATTTGTGTTTCAGGTGTTGGTATCAAATTACCTAAAACTTTTTCCTAGTTTTTCTCTCTAAAAGATAAAATAAGCCTATTACATGTTAAGCAGCTAAATATAAACAGTAGTCTCTGAATTCCTTAAATTAGTCTCTTTGTAAATGTAATCATAATATTATTTCCCTATTCTTTTTCTTACGTATTTTATGGAGGAGAAAAGTGTGTGTGTGTGTGTGTGTGTACATGCACAGTCATGCATCTGTGTGTGACAGTAAGTGATGTTAAAAGTGATGTTTTCATTTGTTCATGTTCTTATCATACAAATTTTCCAAAACAAGCCTACTAGTGTGTTTTTGAAACGCAATTTGCTAAGAATGAAGAGTTCCTTTACGGTGACTTAAGCAGCCTCTGTTAAACTAGCAATTTGCTAATACTTCCTTCTTTTATTTAGCAAATCAGACCATGGAAGTGATCAAATTACCAGTATTCTTTCCATGCTATTCAGAAGCAGGGATCCAGGTAACTAAACTACCATCAAGCACAGATTACACTAAAGGGAAAAAACACCCAGAAAAGTATTCACAAACTTGCTGGGTAAATTACATACTATTTCTGAAATTTTGTCCACATAAAGGAAATTTATTTAGAAATTATGTTTATGAAGAAGAAAGAGAAAGTACCTCTTAGAATTCATATTTTGTGTTCAAAATCTGTATGTTAAATTACATTTTATATTACATAAGAACGATTTATAGGATATAAGGTATTTTGGAGATGAATAATAAAATTGGAACTGAGTTAAAAAAGAACATCTCCGCACTTGGATTTTAAGCTTTCTTGCTTTTTTGTTTTTGCTTTTATATTTAACATCACAATAGTT
Organism: Pteropus alecto; assembly: GCF_000325575.1. Classification (NCBI taxonomy): domain Eukaryota; kingdom Metazoa; phylum Chordata; class Mammalia; order Chiroptera; family Pteropodidae; genus Pteropus; species Pteropus alecto. The sequence goes on from NW_006436814.1 coordinate 733,290, forward strand.
TTCTTTAACACGTCTGACAGACTGCTCTGATAAAATATTTTTTATAAATTATAAATACTTAATCAATCAAAATCTTAAGATTCAAATTTTAAATTACGTGTTTAGATTGCTTGTATTAATAAAACCTGCTTTCAGTTTTATGTCAATGAAAAAAGCTTGAATTTTTATCTTTTTAAAAGGAATTTAGAAAATTTTACAGACTTGATTAATTTTACTTAATAAAAACATATGCAATAAGATTAAATCTTTGGATAATTCTTAAAAATATAAAAGCAGCATTGTGAATATAGGTTCACATTTGTCTTCACATTTGCTCTGGTTATAATTTTTACCATATATTTTCTCCTGAAAAGTGATCTCCTTTTTTCTTAAAAGAAATTCGAATTGAGTCCTTAGTTTGCCTTTTTCTTAAAGAATATGATTGTCTAAAATACTGGTAAATAATTCCACATGAAGTGATTTTATGTCCGATTTATGAAGGGAGGGTGAGCATTTGATAGCTGTAGATGACACAGAATAAATTCAATTGAGAGTATAATTTTCACTTAATTTCTAGGAGGTTTTTGTTTTTTTGTTTCTTTTTCCACAGAACTGGCCTATTGGTAAAATTTATATTTCTTTAGATAGATTATATGTTGGTTTCCCTGCACATATTTGAATATTATTTAAGCAAAACTGCTTATTTTTTAAATGATGGGATTTAAAATACACATGAATTGATTTGTATATTATGGGTTAAGTTTTTCAAAGCAGTAATAGAGCTGTGTGTTAATATGTAGCTTATAATTGAAATGGTACATATTTGTACATTTTAAGCATTTCAGTGTAAAATTTCTTAATTGGAA
>NW_006436814.1:734154-735607 GCF_000325575.1 Pteropus alecto
TTCATTAGTGAATATTTATTCCTCAAGTTAATGCTGTATAGTATGAAGCAATTTTTACATAGTGTAAGCTTGTTTATGATATTTTGATTTCACTTTAAAACTTTTATTTTGCTTCTTATACATATAGTTCATACTCGATATAATAAGAAGTGCAGACACACATGAAGGAAATACATATCAGCTGTCTGGGTTTACAAATGATCATTAAAACACCCCGTCTTACTAGTTTGACTCCAAATTATTGTCTTCCCGAACCCAAAAGTAATCTTCACAAGTACATTACACAACAGAACTTCATCTTCTGCGGTTAGCAGTAAAGGATTTAAATCCATGCCGACAGTTCATTTGACAATGACCTTGAGGGGCTTTGCTTCTTGAAGAAGAAAGCAGAAGCTTGCGGTAAACAAAGTTCACTTCTGACAGATGGATTGAATGACAGAAAGGTTGCGAGTGCCAGAATAGCCCTGGCAGAGGAGGAAATGTTCAGTGGAATCCAACAGGAGAGGAGGTGTGAACAGGTGCAGGGTTGCTGACGGAAGGGGAACCAGATGGAAGAAGCCAGAGCCAGTTTATTTAAAGGAAAAGGCAGAAAACATTGAAAGGCTGTGCGATCAGTGGCTAAAAGTGTTCATAGAGGAAGGTAAAAATTCACAAAGCAAAACTGCACAGTGGGGTAGCTAACACTTAGCATAATGGTAGTAATTTGTGAGTTTAGTTTGGAAGTTGCAATTGAAATACATTTATCTTGGCTCTTGACACCATCAAGTATAGATATTTGAAAGTTGTTTATTTTTTTTAAGTTTCTAAGCTTTTTATTTTTTTTTTTATCCATCCATTAATTTAATTTTTTCCAGGCAGAAGCTCTGTCGTGATAATACTAAGATTGTGTCGTAAGCTAGGAAAAGAAAAAAAAAATTACAGTGAAGTTTAGCATTCCATTCAAATTTATCTTGTGATGCCTCAGTTTTGTTCACATATGGGAAGCAAATGCATGCATTGCTGGGTGACATCTGTAATATCTAAGAAATTTGCAATGTTAGAATAGATGCTGCTGGTTGCTTTTGTTGTTCCGAGTCTCTGTTCATTTCGAGAAGTCCGGTGTGTTTGTTTTTGATGCTCTAAAATAGACGTTTGCCTGCCATGATCTGCAGGTTGATTTCTGTTTCAGAGGTTGCTCTCATTTCTGTTGACTTTCTGTGACCTGCCTTCGGGCAGACCTGCAAACTCAAGTATCACTGACAATAGGAACAGTAGATGGGGCAGGAAGGAGGACTTCCTTATTTTCTCAGACCTAGTAAAATTAAACTTTTTGCAAAGCAAGACATCCTTGCTAATCATCTGCCTGGTCACATGCACAACATTTACATGGGCCCTTGTCTGCCACTGTTGTCCTTGAAAAGTTTTCTATGTTACGTTACTGATAAAGAGATGCCAGTAGAGGAGGAGCTGTTAG
>NW_006436814.1:736050-746158 GCF_000325575.1 Pteropus alecto
TAGTGATTTATCCATAAGAATTTCTGCGTGCTGTCACAAAGATTAAATACTCAGCCAATTCAATGACTGAGTATTTAATGTATCAATGTATTTGCATGCCTATCTGAGAGCAGCCTGGGTCAAACGATTATGTCCGATTGGGGGGGTGGGGGCGCGTTTTTGATTTTAGAGATGATGTCTGTCCATGACATGCTTTTGTCAGTAAAAAGAAAGAACTGGTATTTGACTAGCAGTTATAGAAGATATTTACTTACGTCTTTGGGGTTTATGGAGATCAACACTTTAGGTCTCGTTTTTAAGACGGGATGAGACTATATACAACTATATATTTGAAAGAAAAATATTTCTTCTATTGAAGGAAGTTATTTCTTCTCATGAAGGAAATTGATAACGTGTGTTTTAAAATCAGTTCCAAAATGTGCCTCTTTCCCCCCTTTGTTAGGAAGCTATCGTCTAATAGATATTTTTATTAATCTAAAATTTTACATAAAATCGATTGGAACAGACTGACTTTAATTATAATGAACTGATTTTGCTGTCTCTTCCATCATAGTTACTGAGTACCTTTATATAATAATGCTGCTAGTATGGTGCTGCTGTGTAAAATAATACCATAAAACTCACCTGAATTATGGGATTCAAATTGAAAGGTCGTAAAAAGAAACTGCAACAATTAGTGTCATCACTTGATATTCATACCACAAATTAAATCGCAGGCTCTTTATAGGTAGAACTAATAGCTTTCCAGAAATATGTAAACTTAGTTGTACCCAGCATAGTGTCCTACAACACAGGGGTCTTGAATTATTTTTTTTTTTCAAATGAAGGAATAATGGGTGTGTTGCTGTTAAATAGGCATTTATTCAACATGTATTAGGTTCATATTCCATTTCAGCTACACTTTAAATTTTAAAAGGAAGAAGGCATGATCGATCTTTATAGGTATCCTACAGCCTAGTAGACACAAGGTTCATGTAACTACATACTCTGTGAGTATATGAATGTGTAAAATCTGGAAAACAGTATTTGGATCGATAAACTTTTCTTAACTCAAGATCATCTTGATGATTTCTTGAAACTACCCATCTAGTCCAACTGAGATGCAGAGAAGCTAAGCAACTTGCCCAAAGTCAACAGTTATTTGGTAGAAGCTAAAAGGCCACTCTCCCTTCCTTGCCCGCAGGCCAGTGTTCTTCCCTGCCTTCCACATTCGACTCCTTTGTCTTCACCGATAATGTGACTTGTCTGAATTAAACCCATTAAAATCTTTCTGTAGAAGCGTTGCACAACCTGTTGCTGAAGAGAAAATGATTTTCTTTGACACATGGTTACTAGTTCTGGAAACAAAAAAGCAAGGAACATGAGCTCACAAACAGCAATTACAACTCCTTGGAACACTCCTCTTGGGCGTAGTGACAAAGATAGCTCCCAGGACACACTCCTTACTCGGTGATGAGCTCATTGCTCACATTAATTCAATCTCCAAATGACGTGACCCTTCCAGGCAGATTCTGCTACGAGCCCCATTTTACAGACAAGAAAACTGAGGTGTACGGAAGCTAATATCTTGACCAAGGTCATAGTAGAGGTGAGATTCAAGCTTAGGTAGTTAGGCTCCAGAATACAGTTTTATCCATCACATATATTACCTCTGATGTGGGTATTGTGGATTCTGTGATCAGTTCCTTTTGGAAAGTTGAGTGAAATAAGCTGCTTGACTGCAGGGCTTCTCAGAGCCTTTAATATGCTAATGCACATTGTGACGCTCTCAGAAGGAAATTCAGTTTTCAGTGTTACCAAATTTATATGACTAAAGGAAACTTTTCTTTTAAATCTCCACATATCTCCCAGGAATCAGGTTTTGGGGACTATGGGAAAAACTAATCTAAATTACTTTGTGGTGGGAGAACTGAGAATAATCACATGGGAATTATTTGTTTTCTCATCTCATCAGTGCCTCTGGACTTCACTCCTGGCCATCACCCCCACCTTACTTTTATTTATGAAGAGAGCAGGTAGGTAGGTAACTTTCCATTCAGACTCAGTCAAGCCTCTAAAGTGGAAGCGAGAGTAAGGGAGCATTTTTGACCATTACTTGAACCATTAGCTGTGCCAGAGTCACATTACAGTGAGTTCTTCCACATCTACTGTTCCAACTTCGCCTTTATATGTTAATAGTTCTTGAAAATGAATTTGACAAATAAATAGATGCCAGTTACTTCATGGAATTTAGGCAACACCTTTCAAAGCTTGACTCTTATATTGAGATTTCATAGAGTGAAATATTACGGACACTTTTGGATGTAAATCCTTTCAGACAATCTTCTGCCAGGAATTACTGGCCCAGATTGAAAGTCTGGACCCCTTCATCACACTCTGCAATAATCTTTGTTCACGCTCAACCTTTGGTATTCGATCTCCCTCCCTTCTGTGTGTTTCCTTTCCTGTCTTCTGAAGAAATGAAGCAGCTCATGGCCAGTAAGCTCTAGAAGGCGAGAAGTTTAACACTCATAATGTGTTAATTTTCTGTAAATACCCTTCGAGGTGCCTATAATTTGTAATTACATCAGGCAGCTTCTATTGGTGAGATTTTCTATAAATAACGATCTCGTAATGAGAGTAAGACTAGAATTGTGATCCTCACAGGAGCTTACTGTGTGTGGGCCTGGCTCTCTCATCTACCCCTTTGCTGGGTTCTCAGATTATATTTCTAACAGCAAATAAACTCCAACAATTTTTGTAGAGTTTTGGAACCATACATGGGCTTATTTGTATTCCACAAAGTACAGTTAATGTTTTGCAAAAAGTGGAAACTATAAAGGCAACAGATTAACTCACCAGGCAGTGGGATAATTTATTAAACTGGCTGACAGATTGACTAACTAATATGACTGCATGGTCCTCTTGATAAACTTTGAAAGTGTTAGTTTCTTACTAGAAACAAGTAATTAATGAATGATAGAAGGGCAATTCCTGGAGATTCAGGGAAGAAATCTGGGGAAAAAGTCTCTCAGAGAATCTACTATTTCCCATTTAATAATTATGGAAAGACTATTAAATGATAATGATTTTCCAATTGTATGTACATTATCTTATTAGGTATCTGTAATCCATGTACATGACTGGACATTTTTCTATAATTTTCCAGCTTGGTCGTATGGAGTAGTTTTTAATGTGCTTTGTAATATAGTTTTAAACATGAATTCTTATTTTGGGAGATGCTTCAAACCAGATCTGATTTACCACACACACACAAAAAAAGTCATGTCACTCACATTTGTATAATATGGTGAATATAAGATAATATTCTTCTCCTTAGTGTCTCCTTTGAAGTAATGGTGACTGGCTGACTTAAATGAGAAATCTATCAAGGTAAAAAAAAATGTTATTTTGATCATTTTTTGCTTTTTATAAAAGTTACGAGGTTTGCTGTCTTCATGAGGCACTTAAAGGTAGCAGTTCAAGACAACATGGCTATTTTAATTTGTGGAGCATCAGGATTGACGATGATGCTTTGCTGCAGGGAAGTAAGCAGAGGAGTTATGCTCAGGCCAACAGTGTCCAATAGGAATACAATGGGAGCCACAAAATGCAAACCACATATGGAATTTAAGTATTCACATAGGTGGATTTTTAAGAGAAATGGGTGAAATCAATTTTATTAACAATTTAACCCACTATATAGAAAATAGTATCATTTCAACATGTAATCAGTATAAATTATTAGTTTTTTAGCTGTTTTTTTTTTCAAATTCTTCACGATCCGGTGTGTATTATTTACACTTGCAGCACGTCTCAGCTCAGTCTGGCCACGTTTCACCGGCTCAGTAGCCACACGTGGCCCGCGGCTGCGGCAGGAGCCACCGCAGTCCCCACCCTGTGTTCCTCCATTTTCCTGACTTTCCCGCAGGGCCTGATGTCAATGCAGTGGGTTTCTCGTGAGCATCAACCCTGAATTCTATTTCTACAATAATTGGAGTCATTCTATAAGAACGAGAAAATCATGTCAGCTTTCTTTTTCATTTTGGATCCAGCAGCCAGACCGACTGCGCTTCAGCCTTTTTTGAAGACCTGTCACTTTGGGGAGGAGGGGGATGGAGGAAGCCGCCCCTTCCTGGCTGTTACCTGGAGCAGCAGCTCATTGTCATAAGTTCTTCCACATCTTACTGTCTCATCTTTGCCTCTACCTGTTAAGAGTTGTTGAAAATAAATTTGACAATTAAATGCCTAGACGCCATTCCATCAGTGGAGATACTTTCAAATGGTCACCTGGGCCCGGACATTGCCACTTGCTTTGCGTAGAGTATCTCACGTATCGTGATAATATCACTTCATTAAACAAGGAAATGAGCCTTAGACTAAGGTTCCACTCCAAGGTCACACTGCTAGTGCGTGGCGGAGCCCGGCTTTGAGTCCAGGTTCATGTGTGTCCAAAACCCAAGCTCGCATCCCCTGTGCGATGCCACCTCCTCCTGTGTAGCTTTTATCAGTAAATTGAGGAGATCGTTTATTCGTTCCTCAAGGTTGTTTGTCTTGGAGATAATTATATTGATTGTTATACTCTGAGGAGTCATCTTCTAGGCATTAATAATGGTAACAATAATAATGGTACTAATGAATGTTTTGGACACTTGTGATATGTCACTGCTGTACTAAATATGAGGAGTCCTATGAGGAGAGGTGCTTTCATGAACCCCATTTCGCATTTGAGAAAACTGACTCATAGGGTAAGTGACTGGCTTAGATACATAGCTAATAGAAGGAATTGGGACTCTGGTGCCATGTCTGGCTGACACCAAAGCCTGTGCCCTTAACCCCTGCCTCCTTGGGTACAAAAGAATGACCCGGCCCTGCTGGCAGCGGAATTTACGTCCTCAGGAATAAGGGCCGAGACTGTTTTTAGAGGTATTTTAGGGTTTTATTTGCATTTGTTTCTTTCCTGGTTTGAGTAGGTCAGGATAGGCTACCTTGTGGGAATGAGCGTGATGATAGATTTAAGAATAAAGGTAATGGAAAGGGTAGCTCTGCAGCTATGGGGATGGTGAGGACGACGACCTAGACGTGGCTAGAGGAAGAGGAGAATCCAGCAAATTCGTTACCAAAGCAGAGGAAACAGTGGAGAAAGTAGACAGTAGTTATAAGCAAATGCTGTAAGCCACATAGAAATAATGTCAGATCATAAAATGACTAAAAGGATAGATGTTTCGATGAGGAAAATGACCTGATTAGTGTGGCAAGAATGATGATTTTCTAATTTAGAAGAGTGAGAATTATACTGGAGTAGGAATCTGAAAACCTGGCTCAAGTCAGTTTTCTGTAAATGTAGTACTTCTCAGCTCCAGAATTGTGTGCAAAAAGGGAGATCTCAATCAAGATTTAAAAATGAACTGTTTTTTGTTGTTATTGTGATCAAGCCAAGGTTAGTGAACAGAAAACGGTCCTAATACATACAAACATATTGAATGTTTCAGAAACATATTAAAGGCACATCACCTCAGCAACAAAGAAAACTACTATGCTTATTACTTACTCAAACTTTGACTTCTGGTAAATTCAGCCATTTGGCAGATAGCAACAAACTGAAATATAAATTAAAAAGTACTTTAAAGAAGCAACTAATTATTGCAAAACACTGGCACTTTTCTGTGTGAAAGCAGTGGTACTATCCTAAGATAACATTTCTAGATATTTTTTCAAAAACCATTCAAAATAAAACAGAAAACATGTTAGTAAATCATAGCACAACAACCAATAAAAAAATTACAAGAAGCAGATCGGTAGGCTTCTATATACTTCCTGGTCCTTTAGAAAAGCACGAGAGCTTTTGTGTAACAAATATCATCGAGTGTCCTGTTTCCAGCCACTTGTTAGGCACAATGAGCAGGAACCCCTAGGAGCTTCCTAGCAGCAGGAAGAACAGTGGCAAGCAGGCCTGCCTCATGTGAAATTGTGAACCTGGATTATCAAGAAGAGTTTGTTACATCGGGTGTAGGTTGCTTAAGGAAGCAAAGACATAATTAATATATTTCAGACATACTTCTACTGCAAATAGATTTCTGTGGATCTGATGCCTGGAAAATTTTCTCATATGGACAGCCTGTCTCCCAGCATTCCAAATGAATGAAGCATTACTCTGTCACGCTTGAGATATTATAAAATGTATTTAATAATTGTAGTTCTTGCTATTATAGCACATTTCTGAATAAATTTAACAGCCACAATATAACCAATATGTTCCCAATTTAATAATAGATCCTAGAAATTAATTTCAAAAACATTTTATTTAATAGAAAAGAAACTTCTCAATCAGTTGTTCTGCAGTTTGACGATGACGCATATTCATTGACAGGTTACAGAAGTGCTCTTATCACATGTAATATGTAATGTATAACATCCTACTGACGTGCGATTTGAAGTTACTCATCAGAAGGATTAATTGTTGGGAATAGGTAGATAAGCTGATATTTTCCAGAGAGGAGAGGCAAGAATGGACCCAAGTTATTAGTTTACACAGAAAAGTCAGAGATGGAAAATAGGAATATTTTGACAATACGAAGATGCAAAGGCAAAATCATGATCTAATTTATTTTGCGCAATAGCATATTCGTCCTCATTGTTTAGTTCGAATTGGGCCTATGGTGTAAAATAGAATGCAGGAGGCCCTGACTTTCTCAGAGGAACTTGCTCCGTGCAGTCACTAGTGCGTCAGAGACCTCTGAGCCATCAAAAATTAAGGCCGAAAGTGACTGAAACGTTCATTGATGGCTGTTCGGTCTCAGTATCTACCTATGGTATCTACTGTATTCAAGAAACAATGACAGAAATTGCTCTTGCTGCTGTTGTAGTAATAAGTGCTCTCCTGCTTCTGTGTTGTGCCTTCCCCCTCTGCTCCCCACATTGCAGCCAGAGTGATCTTTCTAAAGCTCGAGTGTGATCACAACACTCCCCTGCTTAAAACCCTACATCGGCTCCCTATTTCCCTCAGGATGAAGTCCTTAAAAATAGCTGCATGTTCTGGCTTCTGCCTACATTTCCATGTCTCATCTTCCTTCAATCTCCCCTCCACCAGCTGCTCGCTTCTACCCCCCGACATATATATTCCACCCTCCAGTTGTGCCAGAACTGTTTGCAGTTTTTCCAGAGGTACCTGGTTATCTCTCCTCCCGGATCTTTGCACCAGTATCCACTTCATTTGTAACAATATTCTTCTCATTCTTTGGATGGATAATTACAACTCATTTTAAGCATCTAATTTCTTAAGCTTCCTGAAGTCCTTCTTTACTGTACCCAGCCACCCTGCAGCTCCTGTCCTATCCACCTGTCCGATAGCAGGAATTTAGCCCTATTTTAGTATTTACTGTACTCTTTTAGTTCTTCTTTCTCGTCTGTCATCTTCACTAGACTATGAACCCTGAAGGCGTGGTCCTGGTCTGCGTCTCGCGTGCCGATGCATCCCAGGCTTTCGTGCCTGGCACAGAGTAGGTGTTTAAGTATTTGTTGAATGGATGACCAACAGAGTTTGACTAAACCCCTCATGTGAGGCCATGGACTGGAAAGGACGCTGAACTTAGAGTAAGGAGATGGGTTCTGGGTCTAACTGTGCCCCTTACGACTAGCCGTGTGGTGTCAAGCAAATCTCTCAATTCTCTGCGCTTGAGATGACTCATCTGTCAAACAGTGGTATCTGTTCCATCTCCCTGCCTTGCGGACTTGTTATGAATAGAGAGGTCAATGCATTTGAATGTGCTTTAGGAACAGAAAGCACAGACACGTGGAGGATAATGAGACGTTAAGAGGCCGTGGTTTTAAGGGAATGGGAGTTGGGCAGACGGTGTGGAGAAGCAGGTAATATCTAGTCAGGAACACCCTTTATTGCCTTGAAGGTAAGTTTTCAAATTATTTTGGAGATACCGTAGGTGAACGTTTTTGGAGGGAAAATTATTTCAGGGATGTTTCTGTTATTTCCTTTCTTTTGTGTTTGTTTCTTTGAAAGAAGTTGACCTCCTTTCTGTTTCTGCTTCATTTCCCAGAAGTGACTCATGCTCCCATCTGAAAACTTGTCTTTCAACATTGTGCTTAAAATTCAAAATTCTGACATACTTTGCAGTGAAACAAATAGAAATATATGATGCCGTTGAGTTTTTTGCATACTTAAGGAAGCAGAGGTCACTGAATCCTAGTCCTCTTATTATTTTCTTATTTCTGTTTGTTCCATCCCAGTATTTCTGCATTTGCCCAAACACGAGAATGTAGCCCCTGTTCGCTGGAAATAAGCGTATGTTTTTGTCTCGAACATGGAGGACATCGTGCTCTCTACTAATTTACTATATTTTTATTTTGTTATTATCATCAATAACAATAATTAAACTAAATTAAATTATTAGCCAAAATAAGGATAATCTTATCCCATTCCCTTCATCTAATCATTGGGGGGCCGGAGGATCCTTAAACCAGTGGTACTTTCTATCTGTTAACAGTTGCGAATTCATTCCTTTGTTCATTCATTCCTTCATCAAATATTTGTCGATGATACAACCCTGTGCCAGGCAAGATTCCAGGCTCTTGAGACAAATTAGTGAACAAAACAAAGGTTTCTATTCTTTAGGCACTTACATTCCAGGTAAGATGTGCATGCCTTATCTTCTCTAGGAGTCTGTGACCAGCTGGAGGCAGGGGATGTGTTTTCACAAAGGTCAATATATTTCTTAAAGGAAGATGCAACTAATTGATGGTGTCATTGTGGGAGGAAGTGACCCAATAACATAGGGGACAAATGGGAAAGGAGGAGAACTAACTTGGGATTTAGCTCCCAAGATGGACAGTAAAGGTATTAAAGGACACACACACACATATGGATAATTGAAATAAGACACTTATTATCCTTTCGACCTTCTCTCATTTCTCTGCATCCCTGATCAAGTAAGAGATTGAAGCGTGGAGATTCAAACTGTGAACCTTATTTAAAGTCAGGTAAGCTTAAATTTCCTGGCGATGCCCCTCAATAATCGGCAGGCTGTGAACAAATTGTATAACTTCTCTAGGTCTCAGTTTCCTCATTCATAAAATGAGGCTAAGAAGAGAACCTACCTCATTGGGTTGTGTGAGGATTAAATAAAATGATACATGTAAAGAGCTTAGCTTATGGTAAACATTAATAAATAATGGCTTACTAAAATTATTAATTCTTTAAGGTAGGATTTTTTTTCTGTCCTATTTGAGTGAAGAACCCCAGGACTAAAATAAGTGGTCACATATGCAATAAAGAGGTAGATAGACCATTTCTACTGTATTCCTTTGCCTTTCAATATGTAACTTTCCAAGAATACAAATAGAACCAACTAAAGATGGTGTGCATGCATTTGTAAAACAAACAAAACATAAAAAGAAGCAAAACAAAACTGTAAGCAAATATATTGTTATGAGTGGATTTGCTTTCCATAGTAGGTTAATAGTTTTGAAAGTACTTCCTGTGTTTTCTAATCTGAGCAAATGAGTAAATACGTTGAAGATAAATGGGATCCAGGTTTTTCACTGCTAAGGAAAAAAGTTAGTTATGAAAAGAGGGGAGACTAGGTTCTACTATGTTATTGGACTGGAGTTGGAAATACAAGTGTGAATGTGCATGTATATATTCATATAAACACGTATAAAGAAATTTATGTTTATACATCTATGTGTAGGTTCATATCCTGGCTGTGTCTACTAGAGTAACCTGGAAACAAAGACTTCTCAGTGGCAATGAGCACCACCTAGTGACAGATCTTGGTTTCTAAATACCATTCTCCACTAAAAGGCCCAAGAGTTCCTTGGACAGGTACTGATTCCAAAACCAGTGTAAGGACAAGATGAGCCTGGAACATCCTGTGGAGACAGAAAGCCAAGAAATACACAAGAACAGTGGAGATATATCACGTAGGAACCAGCTTAAAGTGGTTTTCATTGGCCACACTTAGGATGAGTTGCACATAACAATAAATAATGATCATAATAGATTATAATCCACTGAATAAAATAAGAATCCATGACTCCATGCTGATATCAATAAATTAATAAATGGTAGAGAAAAGAAAGCTCTTCCTTAGAGCACAGTATTAAAAAATCAATAAGA
>NW_006436814.1:746183-755938 GCF_000325575.1 Pteropus alecto
CTGGATATAAAACTCGTAGTGAGAGTTTGATGAGAAATAGGATATTTACATGGTCTTAGCATCTCCCAACAAATTACCTGTTACATAATTACGGACAGGGATGTAGTAACTTTACAGTGGAGAAGCTACCTACGGTGACACACCGGCTCATGAAAGCTGATTCTGTGCCTTTTGTCTCAACTCTGTATTCAGTTTTATTGTTTTGGTATCCTGAAACCAGCCATGGTAGAAGTATTTACACTAAAAATTGGTAAATACTGTAAACGAGGGATTTCCCCACCCGGAGACACATTATTAAATATTTCCCAGCACACCACTGGTGTTGACCACGTGGTCAAAGGTCAGTAATCTCGCCAGTACTGAGACACGTGGCCATCATGTGCCTGAACTCACAATAGCACCCCACACCTCTCTGCTACTTCTCCCTGTAATTCTATCAAGAATGGTTCTCAGATAATAAGTATGTTACAAATGGTCTCAGAAGTTTTGTCATATCCGTGTGCTACTGTCACAAAGCTCTCTATATTGTACTTCAAAAGAGAAACATCTTTTAACCAAAAGGATTGCAAGTCCAATATTAGAACTTCAGTCAGTAAAAAGTGAATAGAATCATGGCAGATGGAATTGGTGCCTCAAATCGCCACCACTGCCACGTCCTTGTTCTCAGACTTGAGGCTTTCATCATTTCTGTCCCAGACTCAGTGATGAACTTTGGGTCATCAGAAATTTTTCGTCTTTAATATAACTGTAAAATTTTAAATGTACTTTTAAAGAATATTTTCATTAAGTCGATTTAAAAATATTCAGCATATTTTTAAAGAGCAAGATTTAGAATAATAAATGATATATAAAAGTTGAGGATCGGAAGTATAAAGTTAATTCTCCAGTCCCATGTTTTTAGTGGGATGATAAATATTGCAGACATTTTTAGAAAATAAAGTGAACCAGTACTATAATTCGAAAAAAGGAGTTAGTATAAGGACTAAGTATGAACCTCTGTGTATACTTAGCCCAAGTCTGAGGCCTATCCAGTACTTGTTCACTCATTTTAATTTTTAATTGTTATCAAAAAACACTGTCATATCCTACACGTACATGTGTGATCACAGGGGATGTTGATAACTTGGACGAAAAGGTGGATGTTCCTATTCTAGTGTATTTGCTCTTTTTAAAAATCAGCTCTTTTGAGATACATTTAAATATCATAGAAATCAACAATTTTAAGTGTGCAATTAAGTGTATTTTGACAAACATACGCAGTTATGGAACCATCATAATCATGATCTAGAACATTTCCATCAACACAAAACGTTCCCTCGTGCCTGTTCCCGACCTCCAGGTCCTGGCGATGCTGACCCGTCACTCCAGTGTTTCCTTTTCTAGAATGTCACATAAATGAAATCATAAAATATGTCTTTGGTGCCTGGCTTCTTTAAGCATATGCTTTTGAGGTTCATCCATGTGTTGTACGTAACTGTATAGTTTGTTCCTTTTTATTGCTTCTCTTGCCAGTATTCCATGGTAAGTCTGTCCCACAATTTGTTTACCCATTTAGCAGTCAATGGACATTTAGGTTGCTTCCAGTTCTTAGCCGTTAATAATAAATCTGTCAGTCTCATTTTAATAACGAACAAGAAATAATTTACCACCATTGGTTTTGTTTCGATTTGTAAAATACAGCTAATCACAAGCCTGGTTAAATGAGGTCATCAATGTTTCGGGTGAGAACTGAACGAAAGCCAGTTGGGCAGACTGGCTCAGCTTTTCTTCATGAAGCTTTCACACACCTGGAGTTAACTTCTCGGTTTTCTATGCGTAGGTAGTTATTTCCCTTGTACTTTGCTTGTGGTGTATTTTCCCTTCTACCTTCTATTTTAGCCATTTTGAATTCTCTTTTGGGGCAAGGATTATGCCGTATTTATCTTTATTTGACCCAGTGCCTAGCAGAGTGTCTTTCAAATAATAGAGTTATAATACATGTTAAATGGATTGATTAAGATTTTTCTCTAATCCCTTCCTTGGATACCTAAATGGTTATTAATTCTTCCAGTCCGTTATTGCATACCTCTAGATTGTTGTAAAATAGATTTTCCTAAATCAAAATATTTCAAATGCCACCTGTGCCTTTACATCGCTTACAACATAATCTTTGAGCAGATTTCTAATTCTTTATGACTCTCTTTTTTTTCCAGCTATAATGTGAGAGGATTTGATTGACAAATTTGAGATTCCCTTTCAGTTCTAACCTTCTAAGGTTTTGTAAAAAGCCTGCTGATTCAGAAAGAACCTGCAAGGGAAGAAAGCAACATTGGAGGAAGGGGGAGGACGATGCAAGAAAAAAAAGTTGATGTGTAAACTCAACATTTGTTTATAGAGCATCATTTTAAATTGTTTTACTTTATTAGGAGAGTCACAATCACCGTAGTTCTTTTTCTAGAGTAAATTTAGGATATCAGTAATTAGGCAGCTGCTCATTGTCAAAATTGATGATGAGACCGGCAACCCCTTTATGTAGGTGAACCATAAACCCAGTTCACAAAGGATAATCCCAGTTAGGACGTTGTCTCTCTATAATTATTAATCATGCCCCTTTTCACTGTCAAGTGGGTGTTGGTTTTGAACAATGCATTTTGTGGTTACCCAGTTGTTAGAGATCCCAGAGACCCAGGCCTCCCTATCTGCATCCCCGGCTCTAACTTGAGGTCTGACTTGGAAAGAGTTCACCACGCTCTTTTTAGGCTGACTCCTACGGCAGCTTCGTCTGCAGCTGGTGAAGCCATCAGAGCCATCTCTTCCGAGCACTCTTCTCATGTAAGACTCGAGCAGATTCTCCAGCTTCACTTAAAGACCACAGCCGCCCTTCCCCCAGGCGACGGTGTAAGAACATCTGCATTAAACACTCACTGCCTGCTTCCTATGAGCCGAGTACCGAGCTGGGCTCAGGGTATAGAGGGGCAAAGATGACAAAGGAGGCGGACATGTAAACCAATAACTAAAGTGCGATAAATGCTGTCTCAGTAGGATGCGTGTGTACACAACATTTACTGAGGTCCCTGAGGAAAGAATAGTTAATTTAGGAAAGAATGGAAGGCGGGGGGAGGTTTCCAGCAGTCCTTAAAGGGGCGGTGTGCGCCGCGCAGGGGCACAGGGGCTGGGGTGGGGAGTGACGGGGCTGCGAGTCGGGGAGACATCCCAGGAAGACAAAGAGACCTGTGCGGTGATCCATGGCCAGAAAATACGCGGTGTGACTGCGGAGGCAAAAAGCGGGCTAGTGTGACTGTCCGTCCAGCGCGACGTATCAGTTTGGAACTGAGTGCGCGGCCAGACCTTGGAGCAAGTCCGAGGGGGTGTCGCTATTAGAAGAACCAGAGGGGACCTTCTCAAGTTTAGCGCAGACCCCCGATGATTCCACTTGAGCGAGGCGTCGGTGTATTTTCATTCCGGAATTTTACATCACATTACCACGTGCATTGACCAATTTCAATACAATCTTTCCTTATGTTGCTTTATAATTAGAAACCAGTGAATCGAAGTTCCACAGCGGTACATACACTAGGAGCGCTAGCTTTATGGAATTGTTTATTTTCAGTTTGGCAAAGGCAAGGCAGTGAGTATGTCGATTAGTAAACTAAAGCAGCATGGATGAGAAATGCCCACAAGGAGATCAAGAGTGAGAAACAACTAAGTCAGTTAATTGAAGGAAACCCTCATATCACTTACCCATATGTAGAGTCTGAGGAACCAGCCTAGTGTGTGCGTGTGCGTGTGCGTGCGTGCCTGTGTGCATGCGTGTGCGCATGCAGTGTCAGTACCTGCAGCGCTGCCAGCCTTGAGGTCCTTCGCATCCTTCGAGTTCTAATTGTTCAGGAGGCTCCTCTTTTTAGGAGCCACTGTGATTAGGTCCCAATGAGATGGGTCAATATCCAATTGGGTCCCAATGGGATGGGTCAGTATCCAATCACAGTGGGATGGGCTATTGTCTTTATGAAAGCTTCTCATTCTGCGATTTTTCTCAACATGACCCAAAAAGGGTTTATTATGAAGTGCTGCAGGAAGTTATTCATATTCATATTTATATATTCATATTACATGGCCTAATGTGTGAAAATATTTAACGAAAACATGCATGTGGCACCACAGAATCCTGTCCTTACCCCTAGATAGAATCTCCTACATTATGTTTGAGATTCCATTGGGAGTCAAAGTAGGGGTGTCTACAAAGCTTAGTTTCCAGAATTTAAGTTTTGTTATATTGAGCGATGCTATTCCTATAACTCCAGGACCTTCGGGAAATATTAACCGTTCAGAAGATGAAAGACATTGATGGCACAAAACATTAAGAACATTCTAGAGAAAAGTATTTGTCTTTTAAAGTCACAAAATACCATTTCTCAGTCGCCACGACATTTTGATTTTTAAAGTTGCACGCGTAGCCTATTTGGGTTCACGGGGCGTGTTTAACACTGTGTGACTGGTCCCCTTGGATTTTCCCCCTGAGGGGGGCGGGGGCGGCAGAAAGAGCATAGTCTTCTTATGTTGAACAGTTTATTACGTCTCAGCTCTCTGTCTTCTGTCGGAGAAGTGACGGGGGCTCACGCATCTGTAGGTTAAATAAATGTCTGTCTGTCTCCTCTCTGCTTTGTAGACTGGAAAAAGAGAGCATTCAGCAGAGCTTTAGCAACAAAGCAAAGGCCCAAGCCCTTCAGGCCCAGCAGAGAGAGCAGGAGCTGACACAGAAGATACAGCAAATGGAGGCCCAGCATGACGAAACTGGTAGGTGGTGGGGAAAGATTAGAGCCTGGGCACTCGCTCACAAGCCAGGCCCACGCCTCACTGCGAAATGACATCAGGAACACCTGTAACCTTTGGCTGGCCGAAGGGAGCAGATGCTAACTACACCGGAGGTTCCGAATTACATATTAGTTAGCGTTTAAAAGAGAAAATGGAAAGTATTGCCCACTGTCTGTTGATTTCAGAGTGCTGCTCTCACATCTGTTGCACCATCTGGATTATGAGTTTATTTACCTGTGTTCAAGAAACGTAAAGCTGAGAGAGACCACAACAAAGTAGAAAAACAAAGGGCTTGTTTTTGGCTGGGTTTTCAGGCACACATGTTATATAAAGAAAATAGCATCAGAAGCTCTGCGGGAAATGCTCTGAGCTTACAGTTAGAGTCTCCTGAATAGCATTGAACAGTTCCCACAGTACACACATTATAGCTACTCTAAAAGCCTAATGAGTTTGCTTCAGCATCCAAACTGGAGAAAAGCTTTAGCCATTAATCGGTTCTTAATTCACTGTCGCAGCTGGATGTAATTCAGTGGCTCCAAATTGATATGTTCCTTTATTTAATCTTTGCAGCTTCGAACATTTTTAGCATTTGTATGATTTCCCCACCTCCCCCAACCCAATCTAGAGTGATGTTTAATCCTTTGCATTCTTCAAGTTCTCACAACTGCTGTTAAATTTCACTAATACAAGGCATTGACCACAGCTGGCAGCTTGGCTAAAAATTGCTATCTTTCATCACATTGGCGCTATTCTGCAGACCGAGTTGGCCAGTAACTCTTTACCTTTAATTTGAAAGTAAAATGCACTTTGAAAATAGGCAGTTTGATTTGTTCAGTCGAAGCATTATGTAGTTCTTTTCACTTTTGAGTTGTGTGTTCACAGACAGTGTTAGTCAAAACAAGACAGTGTCACTCATTATAATTCCACACCACATACTCCACGCTGATTGTACTATTAAAACAAAAGTTTAATTGATCCTGTCTCTTCCAGAAAGATGTTGCTTAATTTTTTAGTGCCTTGATTTATTTTGCTTTGTATGCTATATGCTTTTTGCCAATCCTGAGCTAAAATTGAAAAGAAATTAAGGACCTTATTAAACTTAAAGATAATTTTCACATGATTTAATGCATACCATATTTGATGACATGGTAAAAAATTGTCACTTACGCTATAGGTGAAAAATTGCTAATGTAAAGTTTATTAAATAATCTCTTTACTTAGGCAAAGGTCATATTGACTCATGTAATTCCCTCCAATACTTTTAGTGGAGACTTTTTTCTAACAGTGTTTGACTAGAAGAAATGAAAATCCATCAGATTCAGTAGATGTTTCTCCACTGAAAACAAAAGGGGGAAATTATAGGATAAACTATCGTTTCCCACCGCTGCTAGCAGGCTCCTAGTGATCACGGAGCTGGGCAGAATCTTTGGGCAAGACGGGAGTATTTGCCGGCTAGAATCCCCTTAACAACACTTCCCTTTATGTTGCATAAAAATACCACATTCTGTTCAATTTCTTTAACCAGATCTTCACTGAAGCTCATACTGTTGACAATGAAATCAAATTACGTATTTCACCTTCATAATTCGAGGAGTATATGTAAGGTGGGAGGTAATGAAATTATGTGAGCGAATACGAAGCACAGAGCATGAGCTACACTGTAGAAGAGAGTTCCTCGATTATTTTAGTTCTGAATTATCTGGTTGTAGTCATTTTTGACAGTGTTTATAGTAAAATTGTCAAAATAAAAATATAATATCTTGCATATTACAAAGATATACGCATCTATAACTCCGCTCGAGGTATTTGACAATCTATTAACATGCTAAAACATTACACCAAGCTGGTATGATCAAAAAATGTTTCTGCTGTGTAATCATCAGAAAAACAAATGTCTCACAAGATTCAGTGTCCTGCCGGGTGAGCAGCCCTTTGACTTAGGATATTGACAGTGATCTAGTGGCTTCTGGGAAATGTGTAGCTGTCTTAGTGCTTTACCATTCTGCATATGGAAGCACTGCAGAGTTACAACCATAAACATTTTATGTTGGTGGGGGGTTTATCGTTATTTCTAGAAAATGAACAGTATTCATTGCTGACCTCCCAGAATACATTTTTGACAAAATTAAAGGAAGAGTGCTGTACGTTAGCCAAGAAACTGGAACAAATCTCTCAAAAAAGCAGGTAGGTAATATTATATATAGTACTTTCAGAGCACTATTAGTGGGAATACTATAATTCTTCCTTAAAAAACAACATTTCTACTATTTTGTAGTCAAATCTCAAAATTCGATACAGTGGTCCCCCCTTATCCACAGGTTAGCTTTCTGCAGTTTCAGTGCATCGCTGCCAACCATGCTCTGAAAATATTAAATGGAAAATTCTAGAAATAAATAATTCATAAGTTTTAAATTGCATGCCGTTCTGAGTAGCGTGATGAAATCTCGTGCCATCCCGCTCAGTCCCGCCTGGGACAGGAACCATTTCTTTGTCCGGCCCTAGCTGAGCTGTGTGTGTCCCCACCCCACCCCCCAATTAGTCACTTAGTAGCCATCTCAGTTATTAAATCAACTGTCAAGATATCACAGCGCTTGTATCCAAGTGACCATTGTTCTCCTTAACGATGGCCCCAAAGCACAAGACTGGTGATGCCGGCAACTTGGACATTCCAAATAGAAGCCGTGAAGTGTTTTTTGTTTTTTTTTTTTTAAGTGAAAATGTGTGTAGAGTACAATAAGTTACTCTGAGAGCTTGGGAGAGTGAGAGAGACTACATTCACATAACTTTTATTACAGGTTTTTGTTATGTTGTTCTATTTTATTATTAGTTATTGTTGTTAATTTCTTACTGTGCCTGATTTATAAATTAAACTTTATCATAGATATGTACAAATAGGGGAAAAAATGGGTTTTCAGTCACGCACTGGGGTTCTTAGAACATATCCCCTGTGGATAAGGGGGAACTGCTTACTATATGTGTTGATATATTTCCTGTGAAAATATTTTCTCTATATGAACATTTTCTTAATTGTCCATGTGAACACAATACCGGGTTTTTTGTGCGTGTGATTATGTATACATACTGTTATTTGACTTTTTCAATGATTAGGATTGAAAACTATGAAATTTCAGAACACAGGGTCAAGATTAGCAATTATTCTAATAAAGGATGCAGACAAATCAAGAGCCGTTTTAAAGTCTTATGTGGATACATGTACCACAATTTAATCTATTATCATAGTTCTCCATAAACCCACAAAAGCTGGTTAAATTATAATAAGTGAAATGTGTATATATAAAAATGAAAGATGATGCTTTGAAATGCACCAAAATCATCCTTTCCTTCTCTTTCTGAAATCTTTTTTTATTTTAACAGAGCTACTACTATCATTTATTTTATATGTACACTGCTCTTGTATAAATCCACTGATTGGGATCTTAATCATTTTTTTCTGCACATTTACTAACCAGATTATCTCAATAGATGAATTATTTTATATACTAAATCATAAGAAGCCTGAGTTGTCATCTCAGCTCTGACAGTAACTGTGTAATCTCAGACAAATTTATTTGACCTGCTCAAACTGTGGTTTCCTCTTGTAAATGAATATTGGACAGAACCCTTTGAATTGAACTATAAAAGGCAACATTCACATAATTAGCTAGATATCAAATGTCACATTACAATATAACCTAATGAAAAAATAACCTGTATATCTTCTCTTCTGTATTTTTCTGAAAATCAGATCTACACAAAGCCAGCAATATGGCTCAGCAAGCAAACCTACTGACTTAGGTGTCTCATTCAGAAAGAATTTCCAGGTGGATCAGAGCACACCTGATCACTCTGAGCCCTATCTTGAGTTCCTCAATTAGCTGCCTTAGCCAATGGAATTCCCTTCTCAGAATCGTCTGAGGAATCAGAGGGCTTATGAATCCACTTCTCTCTGCCCATAGGAAGGTGGACGCTCCTGTAACCGCTAAGAACATGCTCTGACGTGTGCTCCTTCTTAGCAAATACTAATTAAATATCTTGTTTGGGTAGGGGAAGAGCTCAGGGTGTTAAAATACCAGATATTTTCAGGAAATTTGACAAGGAAACCCACATGATTTTGTCATGAAAATGACTCATAAAGTTTCAAAAGTAGCTATTCCCAAGCAGAAATATTTGATTTGCCTCACATAGATCCCAAAGTAAATAATTTGTTAGAAACAAACAAACCGGATTATGTAATTCAAGAAAAAATTCTATTGATCTGAGGTTTACAGTATTAAGATTGCTTTGTGATTGATTATTGTTTAATTATCTTTCTCTCTAAGGAGACACAATTCAGGAAATTAAAGCGGATGAAAGAGAAGGGGGTACTATGTGCTTAGTATATATTATTTAATTCTCACCACAGCTTAAGACAAGAATTATAACCTCTTTTACAGATGAGAAAACCAATAATCAGAGTGTTTAAATGGCCGGTAAGCGGGGAGCTACAGTTCTTAGATATTTCTGGTTTCAAAGCCTATGCTCTTTCTTACAATAACTATAATATTTTACATCTACTGTTAAAGAAAATCCAGGCCAAAGTGGTCATGATGAGCAAGTTTGAGAAAGAAAAATTATTCTTTAAATCCCCACTGTGAAGTAGGTGGTACTTGGCAGGTGAGCAAATAGCCTGTGAGCCTGGGTTAACCTGTGCTCTGTACCTTTAGGCCCCGCCTTTTCCTGCTCTATCAGTTTACCCTGTGCTGGTCTAGTGAACTTGAACCTCAGCCCCTCTCCAGCTCCTCTGGCTTCTGATTCCTCTAGCTCCCGACCACTGCTTTGTAAATCGAATATGTTTCTTTTTGTCTGACACTCATAGATGGCACTCAATACGTATTGATGGATGGATGGATGGAAGGAAGGAAGGAGGGAGGGAGGAAGGGAAGGAAGGAAGGAAGGAAGGAAGGAAGGAAGGAAGGAAGGAAGGA
>NW_006436814.1:755952-761455 GCF_000325575.1 Pteropus alecto
GGAAGGAAGGAAGGAAGGAAGGAAGGAAGGAAGGAAGGAAGGAAGGAAGGAAGGGAGGAAGGGAGGAAGGGGCGGAGGAAAGGAGGGAGAAAACAAGTGTGATGGTACCCTTCGTTGATGACATAGGCAATACACAGTAAAAAATACTTTGGAATTCAGAAAGAACTAGGTTTGTATCTTGCTCTGCCTCTTAGCTTCATAACCTTGTGTACATACCCTAATCTACTCACACCTCAGCTTCTCCATGTGTAAAAGCATTTCTAAAATTGTGTTGCAAGATCGTTGTAGGAATTAGAAATTTATGGAGTGATACACAGGTACCGATACACATAAAGACACCTAGCACAGTGCTGGACACTCACAAGTATTTAGTAGCTGCTGTCGTCATCGATGGCATTATTTGAAGGGTCTTCACTGGCCATTTGGGTATCATTTCTCCTGCTTTATTCAGCTATTATTGTCTTTGTCAGGGTCTGAGTGCCATTTTCTGTCAGACATAACGTCTGTGCCACAATGAAAACCTTTTTCAAGGCAAAGCAGGATCAGGAAAATGTGGGTCTGGTTTTGTCAGGCCCTGCTCCTACACTGTGGTTTGTCAGTCTAAAGAATGAACTGGCATCTCTTGTAACATCACAAGTTGGTCTAAAACTAAGACCTGACAAATAGTAAACACTGGAGAAATCGTTCCTTATTATCGTTAAAACTTTAAAAGGCTTCTAAACCTCACAAAGTATGTATTTTATGTGTTTCACGAGAAAGTAGTAGACAGGATAAATTGTGATTTCAGGGTATTTTGTTTGTTTACTTTTGAATTTTCTGTTGATCCGGTCTCATTCCCTGTGTCTCTCTACATGGAGACTATGAGATTTTCAAAATTCACACAGAATTTAATGTTCCATTTTGATGCTACTTTCTGCTTTGAAGCCACCTATATAAAACTTGCGGAGCTCAGAGTGTTTCTTTTGAAATAAAAATTATAAACATACTAAGCCCTGTAGAAACCCTCCAGGGGTGTGCCTCTACACACCCTATGCCAAACTTTTGAGATAAATAAATTCCCCTGTCCTGAGAGGTGAGGAGATCTTGGAGTGTTTCGAGCTTTCTAAAGTGTTGTAATTATGCAAGCTCAGCCTCCAAATTAGTTATTTAAACGGTATGGTGCTTTCGATCCGGCTTTTCCTCAGAGTGCTACAGTACAATTTTTCCTGAACGTAGGTGTATTTATTTTATGTTGATCCACAATTTAAAACACATTTTTTTGTTCTCTTTTTGTTACTAGTGACATTTCTCTAAGAGTTTCATGTTATTCAGAATCCCATGCTAAACAAGTGGGTTCATACCATTTAAAATAAGCTCGCTTTTTTTCTTTTCTCCTTCTTTTTTTTTTTTTTTAACTCACAGATCTAGTCATTTGACTAGATCCCATGCAGAATGACTGGGGAAGCTGACAGTCTGGGCTCACTGTTCCTGTACTGTCTCACTCTTTACTCCGGCCTCATGCTAGGCTGCTCCGGGAAGGTGTTTAGAAATGGTTCCTTCGTGTGTGCGTGTGTGTGCGTGTGTGTGTGCGCATGCACGTGTGTATGTGCGTGCGTGTGTGTGTGTGTGTGTGTGTGTGTGTGTGTTCTCCCCCTTCGCATAATGGCAGTGCCTATTGCCTCTGTGCTCTGTAAACCCTCCAGAGCTTTGCACGGTGCTTTCTGCTTGGTGTGCATTCCACACTGCTCGAGCGGTGTCTGTAACCCCAGGTCTGTGACTGGCACATCCCATTTTAAATCCAAAAATGAACTGTCGGTTCCGTGCATTTTATATGGCTTGTGTTTGAGCATCAGACAAGAGAATGAATTTTGTTTTCTTTCAGTGGGCACCAGGCAGACATTCTGGCCAGTTTTAGTTGTAGCTCGCATAAACTTCAGCTCCCCTGTTGTTTATTCCCCAGGACTCTGAGGGCTTATTTCAGTTAGAGGGTTGTTTTTAAAGTCGATGAGTGGAGATATTTAAATATCTTTGGTGCAACTGTGATTTTTCTTTATCAAAGTAAAGGAAGTCTGCCCTCTCCCCAGGCGCTTAGATGAATCAGCAGTAACATGTTTGCAGTGCAGTTTGCAGTGAGATCTATAACGGGTCTGGGAAGAGCACAGAAAGGTTGGGCGCTGGCTGGGAGTGAGCCTCTGCCAGCTGCGGAGTGGACATTAAGCATGTGCTAGATTTTAGCCTTTCAACACTTGCACGTTGAACAGAACAGGATATAGAGCACAGCACCGGGGCTTCGTGGTTTTGCCTCTCTTTCTTTTCCGTCATTGTCACTTTCTGGGTTGCTAGGCTCGTGGATTGATGTCTGACGCTACCCATTGTGTACTTGTGATTTGCGTTTTGTAATTAAGAGGAACAATGGGAGTCCATTGGGTCTCGTTATATATAATGGTTGGTTTAATTTGTTTCACTTCTATCTTGTTAATTGTAAATTGATCATTAAGATTTGAATTCTAATCTGTCACCAGGGTTGTGGGTATTGAGGCTAGAGCAATGATCCTAGTTTTAATCACTGATGATGAGAAACAAATTTTATAATTTTGGTACATATTGCAGTTCATATATTTTAACACTGTATTTTATGGTGTTATAAATATTGTTAAATGACTTTTAGTGTAGTTTTACTGTGTGGACTATAATGTATAAATTATATTACTGTTTTGGCAACAGTAGGTATCCAACTGTGTGAGTTTAATTGAAGTAAAGAACACACACCCGGCTGAACTATTTTTTTTTCCCCTTGCATGTTTGGATGTTAGGTTAGGATGCTACAAAAATTATTCTGCAAGAGGAGACTGACATCAGCCTCTGCTACTTGTTATCAAAAGTCAAATGAGAATCTAAAAGAATAAAAAATAAAGGAATCCTATTTTCCCTTAAAAAGCAATCGTCTCTACAATCCTAATTAGAATTGTATAATATTATACTTCATGCAAATGCAATTACACAATATAACTGGTATGTAAAAATTCATGGTAAAGTTCATGCTTCTGTAAAGTCAGAAATTGCCTAAATTTTCTATGAAAATAGATTCGAGTCAGTTATCCTTTCACATGACACTAGGATAATCGTGCCACAAATGTAATCTCAGACTAACATGGACACTTGTAAGTTTACTCTTTGAACTTTGCAAACTACTAGTCATTCAATATATCATAGGCTCTAGACAGATAAAAGATGATCTCCAAGTCCATGTACCATATTTTTATGGAACACGGAAGTCGGTAGGCAAATCACCGTTATAAACAAAGAACAAAATATACAAAGCAGAAAAATATTGTAGCAATAAAATACCCAATAGTAGTATGTACTTTACAAATAACATTGATATTTTTGTGATTCTGTAAGTAAGGCATTCTCAATATAGGGCATTTGGATATAAATACAAAGAAGAATTAAGGAAAGAATTTCCTGTGACATTACCATTCAACTAATTAGTGTTAATTTTTGACATATTTTCTTTCAGTCATTTTCCATATACATAGAAATGTGTAAATACACATAGGATTATATTGTGAGATTATGACTATATATGCAGTTTTGCATTCTACTTTTTTCACTTAATATTATCTAATGAACATTTTTCTACATCATTAAATACTCTGGAAACATAATTTTAATTTATATGCATAAGACATTTAAGATGTTTCTAATTTTTAACTGTTATGAATAATACAATTTTGTACATAAATCTGAATTTTTGATGATTCCCTTCGTTGGGATGCTCCAAAGGAGATTGCTGGTCCAAAGACTGTGAACTCTTTTAAAGCTATTAAAGTGTATTACTTCGCTCAGGCACTACACCTGATTCTGCTCAGTGCGTATGTGCATATTATATATCAGTGTGTGACCAAAAGAAGTGAGAGAGTAAAGAAGTGAGAGGCAATATCACGATATCGTACAGTATTCTTTCTCTTTTTTTTTTTTTTTGACGGTAAAGTCTTGTTATTTTTATATCCTCCAAATAGTATGCATATTGTCAGACAAATAATGGCTTTTCAGTAAAAGCTTATTGAAATAAGCTAAATTCAGATTAAACTCACATAATAACTATTTCTTATATTATTATCATTTTCTTTTTTTTTTTGCAATTTTACCTTTTTAATTAATTTTTTTATAGTGAACATTGGTTAACGAAATCCAATAAGTTTCAGCTGTAACATTTTAACAGTAAGGCATATATATATTTACAGTGTGTGTTCACCTCCTATAGTTAGATTTCTTTCTGTCACCACATATTGGACCCCTTAACCCCATCTACCTCCCCGCTCTGGTAACCACTACTTTCCCCCTACCCTCTGGTAACCACTAGTCTGTAGTCCATGTCTATAAGACTGTTTGTTTGTCCTGTTCATTTGTTGCTTTTAGGTTTATATCCCACATGTAAGTGATATCATGTGATTTTCAACTTCTTCTATCTGGCTTATGCAGAGTATTCTGAGACAACCTCTTTAGAGTTGGACAGACCAAGTGTTTGTATTTGGGTGTGGCTAATCACCATTTAAGATAACCTTAGGCAAATCATTAGACCTCCTATTTACCTCACAGAGAAAAGGAAGTAAACACTTACCTTGTAGGATTAATTGAGAGCATTAATGTAAAGGATGGATTTCACTATCTGGCATAGAGTAGGCATGGAATATTTAACTACTATCTGGTTTTATTGAGTATTTCTTTGAATAGCGAAATTAAATATTTCATAAATGTTTATTGACCATTTATGTTTTTTCCTCTGTGAATATTTTTTATATTCCTTGTACATTTTTTAAATTGGAATTTTGATGGAGAGTAGAGATAGCACTTTATTAATTAAACGATGCTTCTAATCTTCATTTGTCTCCTTTTTTGTGTTCCCAGTTCTTTTTTTAATTTTCAAAAACTTGTTTTTAATTTTTTGCTTTTATGATTTTTTTCAAAATTAAAATGACCTTTTTTTTTTGTTTTAAATACATGTCCATTGTAAAAAGTCAGAAAATATGTAAAAGAAAAAAAAATTTTTTTCATTCCAAATCCTGATACCTAGAGATAATACATATTAATATGTGGCACACATGTCAAAATATTTTTTAAATTATAAAAATGAATCATATGCTGATTTTTAATATTTTTCTCTCTTAGTAATACATCATATTTTAGGCCAATAAATAACACCAATAGATAGCTACATTATCAGAATAGCATCTTGATATTCCTTTGTGTAAGTAATGTAACCAATCTTCTATTGACAAATTTCTGGGTTAAGTTTTCAGTTATTGGATTGCAGAGCAAGGTTGCTTTGCAAAATAATGCTGCAATGAATATTATGATTTTTTTTGTGCAAAGGTTTTACATTTTTATACTATAAAATCTACGTTTCCCTTCTCATTTTTCTCTTAAAACATGACTTTTATTTTTCTGTGTGTGAATATACCTGAGAAGAGATATTCTTCTGCATTTTTTTCCTAATGTGGTTTAAGGATTTTTTTTTTTT
>NW_006436814.1:761476-806063 GCF_000325575.1 Pteropus alecto
TCATTTGAGAATTTATTTAAGTGCATAGTACATACTGTGATAGGAAAGACTAATCTTGGAAGAACACTAAATTAAAAATTTTTATAATTGTCCCTAAATTTTTTTGCATCGTGTGTGATTTTGAAAGGAGAAATATAAGTCATTATTTATTAACTGATTCAGACAATATCAAATATAGGTAAATTCTTATTAGGAGAAGCAAATGTAGACCGAGTGCCTGATCTGAACTTGAAAATGAGATAATACATGCCCTCATATATAATCTAGTAAGAAAGATGAGGCATAGAGCACCTCTCAGAGGAATAAATTATAAGTTAATGTATGCATAAAAGCTAGAGGTAGTTTCAGAAAATGTGCTGACATATTGAGAACTGCAAGATATTAATCAGGGCAAGCTTCCTTTGAGATGACACTTGACCCAAGATGAAAACAAAAATGAAGAATTAGGTGAACGAAAAGTGGGAGATGGCTTCATACATGTGAAGCAGTTTGATCCTTGGGATGAATTCTCTTAACAAATCCAAATCTTTTCTTGACCAGGAAGTAAAGGCCATTTCTCCCAGTGGAGGAACCCTTCCTTTGGAGGGAAATGATTTTACATCAAGTGTCTTACTTAAACTTCAGGAAACAATCCAATCGTTACCTACTTATTTAATATGCAAGAGTTTTAAACTTTCGGTTCTAACCAGGGACCATGATGAGATGGTGGCAGTGGGAGCATTTTAAATTAAAACCAGGGCAGGGATACAATTTTTCTTGGACAGACAACTTTCTGATCTTCAAATTTTGAGATTTGAGATGGTCATCCAAGACATTAAAAAGGTAACATATTTCCTGAGGGATATTAACCA
The DNA here is from genome assembly GCF_000325575.1 of Pteropus alecto. Lineage (NCBI taxonomy): Eukaryota > Metazoa > Chordata > Mammalia > Chiroptera > Pteropodidae > Pteropus > Pteropus alecto. Next base: position 762,328 of record NW_006436814.1, read on the forward strand.
TCACCAAAGTAGATATCTGTGATCCCAAGAGAAATATGTGAAGATGAAAAGAAGATTGGTTTTGGTATCTGATTTAGCAAAGTGGAGGAAGGTGAATCTTAAGTGTCTGCAGGGGGGGATACTTATACGTGAGGCAAGCTGGTCTGCTCTCAGGATTCCCGAAATACTTGGAAGGCAGGAGTAGAACATAGGACTGAAAACAAAATTGACAACTCCATGCCCACCCCGTGCAGCCAGGCGACTGTCCCTCCTCCACTCAGAAAACAGGGGCTTCTCTGAAGAGATTAACCCAGCAGGCTCTGGTCAAAATAGAGGCACTGAAGTTAGAATAGAGGGGTCGATAGAAAGTCTCCATTCTGGAAGGTGAGACTCCCCCACCCCTCTCTTCCCACCCAGCCCTGAAGCCTCTGACAGTCACGGTTGTACACAGTAAGCAGGAAACTGGAGGCTCCTTCTCTTGAGAAACAGAATGGCCACAGCAGAAGCAGTTATAGGTGCTAATATTGGGAGTCTCCCATAGGAGTTAATGGCTTGCCACTCATTCACTCTGCACTAAAGCGCACTTGTTTGGGGGAAATAAATTTATACAAGTACAAATGTAATCATGGTATACTACTTAGCAAGGACCAACACTTAGGTAGTCATTATAACATAAATACTGAAATGCTAATAATTATGTTGACAAGCTGGAGATGGAAGAAGGAGACATATGAAATCTTTATCTACCATAATGAATTGGTAGAAATTTCTTAATTGACAGAACAAGAGTTATTGATGCAAGCATATTAAGATTCAGAAATAAATACAGGAAGAAGTAGCTTTTAAAAAATTGTATTTATCACTGCTCAGCTGGATTGGGGATAGGGGTTAGAGGACTGCCATTTTTCATTATTATGCCTTTTGGAATTATATGATTTTAATCATGCGCCATTGAATTAACTATGTTAATTAAAAGAAACAACTCTCTGTTATAGAGATTAGGCCCAGAGTTGTTCCTTTAATAACTTGGTGGCTCGCCTATAATAGGCACTCAGTAAATATTTGGTAAATGAATGATAGTCTTTTTTTTTTTCAATTATAGTCGACATACAATGTTATATGTTTCAGGTGTACAACACGGTGATTAGATATTTATATAACTTTTGAAGTGGTCACCCAATAAATCCAGTACCCATCTGACCCATATATAGTTATTACAATACTGCCGACTTTATTTCCCACGCTGTACTGTACATGCCCGTAACTGGTTTGTAACTGCCAATTTGTACCTCTTAATCCCCTCCCTGCTTTACACATCCCTCTACCCTCCAGTCTGACAGCCATCAAAATGTTCTCTGTATCTATGAGCTTGTTTCTGTTGTTTGTTTGTCCTGTCTTCTGGATTCTACGTATATTTGTCTTTCTCTGTCTGACTTAGTACAATATCCCCTAGGCTAATCCGTGTTGTTGCAGATGGCAAGATTTCATTCTGTTTTATGCCTGAATAATATTCCTTTGTATATATGTACCACCTCTTCTTTATCCAATCATCCATTGATGGACACCAAGGATGCCTCCATATCTTGGCTATTGTAAATAATGCTGCAGTGAACGTATGGATTCACATGTCCCTTCAAAGTAGTGTTTTGTGTTTCTTCAGGTAAATAGTGGGATAACTAGTTATCCCAGTAGTGGGATAACTGCATCCTGTCTTGTCTCTTGTTGTAGCCTTTGTTTTAAAGTCTATTTTGTCTGGTATAAGTATTGCTACCCCAGTTTTGTTTGTTTGTTTCCATTTTCATGAAACATCTTTTTTCATCCCTTTACTTCAGTCTGTCCATGTCTTTCGATCTGAAATGAGTCTCTTATAGGCCACATATGAAAGAGTCTTGTTTTCTTATCCAGTGAGCCACCCTGTCTTTTGAATGAAGCATTTAATCCACTTACATTTAAAGTAATTGCTGCTAGATATATAGTTATTGCCATTTTATTATTCATATTTATAATCTTTTCGATTTTCTTCTTAAAGAAGTCTCTCTAACATTTCCTATAATACTGGCTTGGTGATGATGAACTCCTTTAGTTTTTTCTTGTCTGGAAGCTCTTTATCTTTCCTTCTATTCTAAATGGTAGCTTTGCTGGGTAGAGTAATCTTGGTTGTAGGTCCTTGCTTTTCATCACTTTAAATATTTTATGCCAATCCCTCTGGCCTGCCAAGTTTCTGTGGAGAAATCAGCTGACAGTCTAATGGGAGCTTCCTTGAAGGTAACTAACTGCTTTTCTCTTGCTGTTTTAAGAGTCTTTCTTTGTCTTTCACCTTTGGCATTTTAATTATGATATGTCTTGGTGTGGGCCTCTTTGGGTTCATCTTGTTTGGGGCTCTCTGTACTTCCTGGGCTTGTATATCTATTTCCTTCACCAGGTTAGGGAGGTTTTCAGTCATTATTTCCTGAAGTAGATTTTCAATTTCTTGCTCTTTCTCTTCTCCTGGTATCTCTATGATGTGAATGTTGGTATGCTTGATGTCGTTCCAAAGTCCTCTTAAACTATCCTCATTTTTTTGGATTCTTATTTTTTGTTGCTGTTCTGATTGGTTGTTTTCTGCTACCTTATCTTCTAAATCACTGATTCAGCCCTCTGCTTTATCTAATCTACTATTGATTCTTCCTAAGGTAGTCTTCATTTCAGTTATTGTAGTCTTCATTTCTGACCAGTTCTTTTTCTTGTTGTCTATCTACACTTTTATGTTTTCTGTCTTTTTGTTAAAGCTCTCACTGAGTTAATAATCTCTTCCCCTCAGTTCACTGAGTATCCTTATAACCAGTGTTTTGAACTTCGCATCTGGTAGATTGCTTGTCTCCATTTTGTTTAGTTCTTTTTCTGGAGTTTTGTTCTGTTCTTTCATTAGGACATGTTTCTTTGTCTTCCCATTTTGGCTGCCTCTATGTGTTCATTTCTGTGTATTAGATAGGGCTGCTATGTCTCCTGGTCTTAGTAGAGTGGCCTTCTGGGTAGGTGTGCTGTGGGGCCCCATGCACAGTTTTCCCTGGTCACCTGAGCTAGGTGCTCCAGGCGTCTTGTATGGATTTTATGTGCCCGCCTGTTGTAGTTGAGTCTTGATTGCTGTTTGGTCATTAATGAGAGGAACTGACCCTCGGGCTGATTGGTTGTAAGGACTGGCCATGACTGGTGTAGGAGCTGACTCTACAGAACAGAATTCACTTTACGAGGGTTCCAGTGCCTGCCCTGTCTGCCCCTTGGATTTGTCATCCTCATATGTGACTCTGGGTGGTGCTCCTGGTGCTCAGACCATAGCTGGCCACAGGCATGCAGCTCGGGGGCCTCCGAGGAGTTCTGCTGCAGGTCAAGTTCAGCTGCAGCCTGTGCCCTGGCTGGGGCCACCTGGCATGAGCCATCAGGCAATCTGCAGATGGCTGTCACCTACGCTGGGCTTGGAAGTGCCTTGGAAGGTCAGGCTACAAACCAAGGCCAGCTGCCAATAGTGCTGGGTTTGGAGCTGTCCAGCAAGAGGTACAGGGCACACTGAGATCAGATGTTGCTTGCTTAGGTTTTGTGAACCTGTCAGAGATTTTAAGAAAGTCCGCAACAAGAGCCAAGACAGGCTGTTTGTATGGACGCAGCTTAGGTGGGCCCAGACATTGGGAGGGCGGGGTCTCAGGGACTCACCAGTGCGGGACAATTTGTGTTAGCCTGGTTGAAGGAGACTCAGATATGGCACCACCTGGGTCAGCATGCCACACGTGAAAGACTCAACAAAGGAACAATGCTCTCTGCCATCACTTCGGTCTGAGAGAAAGCCGCCCTTTCAACCCTCACCTTGAACCCCAACAACTCAGTATCTCCCTGTGTGTCCCTGCACCTTTCGAGCTGCTGCCGCAGTATTGGACTCAGAGCTCGTGAGCCCGTCAGTGATTGAGTCCGTGCACAGGCCCTTTAAGTGAAACACCTGTGACTCCTGAACCCTTCGTCTTTCTTAGCCACAATCTCCGCTGATTTTCACAGCCAGAAATTGTGGGGACTTCTCTTCCTGGCACTTGAACCCTGGACTGTGGAGCCCAATGTTGAGCTGGGACCTCTTGCTCTTCCAGGGGGACCTCCACAGCAGAGATATTTCTCTTGATTTCTAACTCTCACACACAGTTGTGGGACCTGCCCATTTCGCATCTCCGCCCTCCTACCAGTCTCGAGGTGGCCTCTTCTCTGTGTCGCCAGTTATAGGACTTCTGTTGAGCTAGATTTCAGGCAACTCCCAATGATGGCTATTCTGTAGTTTAGTTGTTATTTTGATGTGGTCCTGAGAGGAGGTGAGCACAGCGTTTACTTACTCCAACATATTGACTGAAAACTGATAGTCTTTTTAAAAAGGGATTTGGTCATTATCATTTTTCTCTTGTTCCTTAGAGAAGCCATCTCTATTAGAGTAAGTTGTTACTCCTTTATCTGTCTGCCACTTAAGTGCCTTTAATATTGATCCTTCTACCACACATTTTGCAATTTCTGAAATATTTTACATAAAATATTTACAGTTGTTTTTAAATATGGAGTTTAAGAGAATATTAACATTATATAATGTGCTCTAGTAATAAGAACCTTTAACATCTATTATTTCTGTGTTTTCACTTCTCTAGATCTGAAATAGCTCAGCTCAGTCAAGAAAAAAGGTATACATATGACAAACTGAAAAAGTTACAGAAAAGAAATGTTGAATTGGAGGAACAGTGTGTCCAACATGGGAGACTACACGAGCAAATGAAGCAAAGGTAATACAGGTTTGATAATCAGCTGACGTGCCATATATTAAATTTGTTTTCATAAAAAGAATGGGAATATCTGTGGAATAAATAGAATTTGTGATTACTGTGCTCCTCAAGGGACACGCTCAAAATCTAATACTTTTATGTATTTATGCTTGCTCAATTTAGGCTGTCCTTTTAATACATAGAGAGGAGAGCACATCCTTCTTTACTGTTCTCTACAAGGCATGGAATTAGATTTACTAGAGAACATTGTAGGAAAACCATCCACTTTTAAGGTGTAAGTGAATAATGTAATATAGAGAATTTCAAAACTTCTTTTCTAGAAATGAGTCTCACCTGTTTTTTGTAAGAGACAACACATAGTAGGCCTACGAAGCTTAAATACTTAATCAGAGGTTGTACTGATAGTATTGCTGAAGTCAGGATTTGATTCCAAACCTTCTGGTTCTTCCTAGTGGTGTTACTTTGAGCAAGTTACTTAACCTCTCTAGACATCTGTTTCTCATCTATATATTGTGGCTAATAATATCTACTTTACAGTTTGATATAAAGATCAAATATAGTATATATAAAGCACCTGGCTCATAATAGCCATCTACTAAATGGCATCAATGATATTTACTTTCTTTTTTTAGATGAAGAAACTCAAGTTCAAAGGGACTAATGGATTTGCTCAAAGTGACAGATTGATACTGATAGAATTCAAACTTGATAGAATTCAAACATGATAGAATTCAAACTTGAATCTTGATCTTTTGACTCCAAATTCCTTTCCTTTTTTTGTGCAGTGTTTTTTTTTTTTTGTAATAAGCACAGCCCCTTATTATTTCCTATAAATGTGTCATTTCTGTGTAATGATCGATTCCCCAGGAAAAAAAACATTTCAGTGTTTTACACCATACAGTGAGTTAGTTTTGGTGGACTCGGACCCCCACCCTGTAATGGCACACATAACGACAGCGGTCAGCCTTCTAGGAAGATGGTTTTCTTGGCCTCCAGCTCCCCATCCCTTTCCCAATCTCCATGCCTTCTCTGTTTCAAAAACAATTGTTGATATAATTGAGAGAAAATGAAAATATTTATAGGCTCCTTCTGTTTTTTTTAAACATAGAGTCCTGGGTGTGATGGAAGGCTTTTTATATAACTTTGACCATTTGCTCTGTTGACTAGAAGAAAGGAAATCAGAAAATGGCATTGCTTTTCAGTCCCCAAAATACTAAAATGTGGGTGTATTTGCAGAGTAATAATCATTCATTTATTCACTCATTAAAATATTTACTTAAGCCCAGACAGGTCAGGGGTCAGCAGACTTTTTCTGTAAAAGGTCAGAGAATAAAAAAATTTAAGGCTTTGTGGGTCACACATGGTTTCTGTCACAGAAGAAGTGACCTGGCTTCTTTGTTTTATTTTTGTCTTTGTTTTTTACAATCCTTTAAGAAAGCCAAAACCATTCTTAGCTAGAGGGCCAACAAAACAAGCCAGAAGATTTGATCCTCAGACTGTAATTTGCCCTTGTACTCAGCAACCAAGGCACATTTCTAATTCGTCTTTTCTTGCATTTATATATTGCTTTAGAGTTAGTTCACAAGATGCACTCACACATATTGTCTTACCATGAAACAAACCTGGAAAGTAGCTATTATTATCATTTCCATTTCCAGATGGCGGACTAAGGCTTAGAAAGATAATAGTTGCCAACTGAAGGTCATATAGCAAATTAATCAATCATTCATTCAACAAATATTTACCGATTGCTACTATGTGTCATGTTCTCCACCACATGCTGGGAAGAAAATAGCAAAGTAAATATAGTTCCCAGTCTGATGGAGCTTCTTCCAGCCTTATAGGGAAGATGGATATTGACAAAAGAATTTCACAGATATCTAATTAATTACAGTAATGATCATCAGTTCTATGGGAAAAAAAATATACTTTGTGTTGCAAGCACATTTAATAAGCAGATGTATCTTGACCAGGAAAAGTTTCAATGAGAAAATAACATTTGAACTGAATCTGTCAGCGACGGGCTAGGAATTATTAGCCTCTGACAGCGGGAGTTGGCAAACGGTGCCCCAGCTCAGAGCCCATTCTGTATGGCTCAAGGACACAGTCTCGTTCATTGCACGTTGTCAGTGGCGTATCAAGAATAAGCCCCATATTTCTGACATGAGCAACAGAGGTATAACGGTGTCACTTATTGGGAACTAGAGCACGCTCAAAAGAAGTAGTTTTATAGTTTCGATGGTCTGGGTTTGGGATGAGACCAAGTATTAAGTTCTGGCCATGTTCACATGCATTGTACAAATGGATATGTTGAAAAAGCTAGCAGACGTGAGGCACGAAGCTCAGGAGAAATGTCTGGGCTAGAGTTGGACGTCTCCACCAGCCCTGTAGAGGATGTTTGAACCCTTGGGAGTGAATAAGGTCACTCAGAGAAAAAATAAAGGAAGAAGGAAGAAGAGCTTACTGAATCCTAAAGAACACTCATATTTTTAAAGGTAAGGTAGAGGTTGGCAAAAGGGATCAAGACAAGTAACCTGAGAAATAAGTGGAAAATGGAAGAGCCCGTGATCATCATGTCGAGGGGTGGAAATGCTTCGGGAAAGAGCAGAGTGGCCGTCTGCTGCTGGGAGAATAAATAAGACTGAAAAGAAATCATGGGGCTTATGACATGGACATCACTGGTTATGATAACGAAAATACTATTAGCAGAAGATTAAGTACAGAAGCCATATTAGAGTGGATTGAAAAGTGTGAGTTGAAAAACTGAAATAGCAAATTTAAACCTTTTTCATGAGATTTGGCTGCAAGGAAAAGTGAAAAGCAAGAGAGACAGACCAGCCAACTGGTGGTGGGAGGATGTATTGGGAGGGACATTTTGGAACAGAGAATTTTTTGTTTTAAGTTGGAGTGGATGTGAATGTATTAAATTCAGATTTGCCGAAATCATTTAAGTTGTAAAGTCAGGGAAGTTAGGTTTTCTCACTGGTGGTTTGGAATTCCCAGCATCTACAGAGGCAGTCAGGGAATGTATGTTAACGAAAGCAATGGCCTTTTTGTTAGTTATGTTTTTAAAAGGAGTATTGATTCATATATTCCCCCCCGCCACCCGCCGCCCTTGAATAAAAAATCGTGTGGGAGCTCCATAGTGTATACAGAGGGGACAAGCCCTAGAGCCAGGGGCGACCCACTGAGTGTGCTTACGTGAATCTCATGTGATCAAGTACGATGTCACCACCCCCAGCAATCCTGGCTGTTGTGCCGGTTACATTACACAGTTTCACACAGTTTCTTTTTTTCTTATATAAGAAATCATTGTCTAACTTATATACATAAAATCTGTTGACTGAAAACGTGAACCTGCTAATTGGGAAAAAACAAATAATGAATTTAAAATTGATAGTTTTCTATAAACTAACCTCAGAATGATCTTTACCAAATCTGTAAGTCATATTTTTCTAATAGAAATTTTATTCTTTGAAAAAAAGTTAAAGTGGGAAATAAAGTATTGATTTTTATCTAATTTGACATTTCATTTTGAGGGAATTAAGACTATTTACTATTTTCAGAAAAGTACTTGAAAATAGAAGCCTAAAATCTTAACCTTTATTTCATCATTTAAAAACAAATCAAGAAAATACTGGCAAATAGAGTTCAACAATATTTAAAAAGAATTGTACACCTTGATCAACTAGGATTTATCCCAGGTATCCAAGGCTGGTTCAGTATTCGAAAATCAATTAATGTAATCCATCGCATCGACAACCTAAAAAAGAAAAATTACATGATTATGTCAATAGATGGAGAAAAAGCATTTGACAAAATCCAAAACTCATTTATGATAAAAATTCTTAGTAAACAAAAAATAGAGAGAAACTTCCTCAACATGATAAAAAATAAAAAACCTACAGCTAATGTCATACTTAATAACGATAAATTTGAAGCTTTCCCACAAAGATAAGATGACAGGCATTTTCCTTCTTTCTGTTACTTTTAAACATCATACTGGAAGTTCTACCTAATGCAATGAAGAAGAGAGAGGTACACACATTGGGAAGGAAGACATAAAACTGTCTTCATTCGCAGATGACATGAACAGCTATAAAAAAATCTGAAAGAATCAACAACAAAAAATTACCCTCCTGCAATAAAAAATTATAACAGGTTTGCAGAATTTAAGGTTAATATACAAAAGTCAATCACTTTCATATACAGCAGTAATGAACAAGTGAAATTTGAAATAATATGTACAAATCTATATGAGGAAAACTATAAAACTCTGATGAAAGAAATCAAAGAACTGAATAAATGGAGAGATAGTCCATGTTCATGAATAAGAGGACTCAATATTGTCAAGATGTCAGTTCTTTCCAAGTTCACCTATAGATCTAAGACAATGCCAATCAAAATTCCAGCAAATTATTTTGTAGATATTGACAAACTCATTCTAAAGTTTATATGGAGAGACAAAAGACCCAGAATAACCAACACAATTTCTATATAAATGAAGAAGAAAATTGGAGGACTGAGCTTACCCAACTTCTATACTTGCTATACAGTTGCAGTGATCAAGATAGTGTGGTATTTGAGAAAGTACACACAAATAGATCAATGAAACAGAATAGAGAGTCTAGAAATAGACCCACGTAAATATAGTCAACTGATCCTTGGGTAAGGAGCAAAGACAATACAATTGAGCAAAGATAGTCTTTTCAGCAACTGGTTTTGAAACAACTAGACATCTATCTACATGCAAAAAAAAAAAAAAAATCTAGACACAGATCTTATACTTTACACAAAAATTAACTCAAAATGGATCAAAGACCTAAATATAAAACACAAAACTATAAAACTTCTAGGAGATAACCTAGGTGACCGTGGTTTGGCGATGATGACTTTTTAGGTACAACACCAAAAGCATAATAATCTCATTCATTGCTGGTGGGAATGCAAAATGGTATAGTTGCTTTGGAAGACAGTTTGGAGATTTATTACAAAACTAAACATACGACCCAACAGTCATACTCTTTGGTATTTACCCAAAAGAGTTAAAAACATTTGTCCACCCAAAACCTACACATGGATGTCTATAGTGACTCTATTCATAATTGCGAAAACTTGGAAGCAACCAGAATGTCCTTCAGAAGGATATTGAGAATGTGATATTCCACTGGCTGCCTTCATACCTTGCAGAGCTCAGGAGAATCTGCACAGACTCTGATAATTTGACTTCCCGCTGACTTGGGGGAAGGACATCTAGTTATTACTGCATTATCAATGTCCTACTGAGGTCATCTTGGTTTTCAAATGCCGCTGTTCTTTCTTTTAGTTATAAATTGCTCTTAATTTAGCTTCATGATAATTAATTTTGTTTGTTGTGAGTTGTTTTGTTAACCTCCCACAGTGCATTATCACATATTTACATCAGCAGTGTATCGGTTTCTTAGTAATTATGTTTCAAGTCCTATATGGATTGTAATTTAGATGTGAATCATCTGCATCTCTTTTGCTAAAGCAAGTACATGTATAATCCCCACCTGTCATCTCCCACAATAGCAGCTATTTGCTTTAGAGAGGCATTCCTTTGGTGAGGTTGTTGCTTGGAAATCTGTTTTTAAGTAAGTGACAACACTATCAAAAGTCAGTTAACAAAATCGCTGTTATTTTTTATTCATATGCCATTATTTTATAAATACCAAACTATAGAAAATGGTAAACAGTCTTTATGTTGCTAGGAAAGAAGCTCATTGCAGCTTGTTTATTTTGGAAGTTTTTCTTGGCTATCACTAGCTTTCATTTTGCTGGGTCATGGACATGTGTGGATTAGGTAGGCTGCCTCCCCCGAGGGGTCTAAGGACAATCTGCAGTTATTCAGAGGAGTTTGAAGCTGTGAAAACCAGGAAGAGCTTAGAAAACTTGACTTTCCCTCAGATCACACCAAAATTATAAACCAGTTGGGATTAACAAGCAATCTTTTTATTTATTTTTTATTTTTTTAAAGTTTATTGGAGTAACATTGGTTAATACAATTATATAATTTTCAGGTGTACATTATAATTTGACATCTACATATTCTATTGTGTGATTACCATCCGGAGTCCAGTTTCCTTCAGCTACCATACATTTAATCCCCTTTACCCACTTCACCCTCCCCCTGCCCTCCTATATTTGACCTCCTTTACCCTGTCTACCTCTTCCCTCCTCCCCCATCCCCTACCCTCTGGTAACCACTAGTCCAACAAGCAATCTTTTTAAAATTCATTATTCTCTGCATTATTGACAAAGCGTGAGGACCGGAAGCCACATTCGATTATATGTTATTGGGAAGACTTGAAACCAGATTGCCGTCGTCTCCCTCACAGAAGACGTCTGCCACCCGGAGAAGTTAGTATTTCTATCTGAGAGTAGATAATCCCATATTTAAAGCAGCCTTAGCCTAGTTGGAAGAAGGCAGGCACTATCATAATTGTCACCTAGAAAGAGATTAAATGGGAAAGATACCCAATCAAAGAGAGTTAGAAAAATGCCAAAGACATTGTAGTATAATTCACAATTCCTAAGACAAACCTAATACTCAGGAAAAGGAAGAAGACTCCATTCACCTATCGATCGAATATTGATTATTTTAATCTGAAAAATGCTACCTGGTAGGATTGTGACAGTTGCCTAAAATAATCCATGGAAATTCTTTAGAACAGTAACTGGCTCAGACTTAGTGTTCAACAAACGTCTCACTGTTATTCACTCCGTGTTCTTCACTTAACGTACTTGCCAGGCCCTTCTGACGTGCCGGGCTCTGTTCTAGACTCCAGGGGTGCAACTTGAACTTCAGAGGCTTCCATTCCGTACGGTAGTTTATTTACCTTCTGGGATAAATAGGCTCTTGTGAGATCATCTGTGGAACAAAATATCCTGTTTACATAATGTTATTTCTAAGGGAAAACGCCTCCTGAATTTTCAACGACTGATTTATCAAGTAGCATTTTGGCCCCTACATGGGATATGCCTGTGATGTTTTTTAAGTATTGTGAATATGTGAGTGTGTGTGTGTGTGTGTGTGTGTGTGTGTGTTCTTTATTCAATGGTGAAAGCTTTCAATATGAGCCACAAATAGAATTTCAAGAGAGATATATTTACCTAGTTTAGAAAAATCATATTTTCAGCATAGTTGGGAGTGAGGAGCATGCTTTTTAATTCTCAACTATAACTTCACCTATTAGGTTTTTTCTTTTAGAAACAGTACAAAAAAATGGCTAACAGAATTTTAACTTCCATTCCTGGGAGGGAAAATGTTATAGCACTTAAATTTAAAAAAAAAATTAAAAATAAAATAATAACCTAAGAACATAAGATACTAGGAAATAGCTAATACATTTTTGGAAGCAAAAATTCTGACAAACCATCTAGAACCAGACAGTTTTAATGTTTTTTAATCTTTGTTATTTTTTATTTTTCCACAATTAAGTCTGGATGAGAAAAAAATATTCAATTAACAATAACTGCTAAACCAATGTCAGGATTGCGTGGACAGCCACAACAGGCTAAGGGCATTGAACATCTCTCTTTGGACAGAGCTTTTGCTAAAAAGACAGAACGGGTCAATTTCTGTTCTATTGTTAGAGGACAGAATTGTGTATTTCCATGTTTAAAATCCCTTTAAAAATTCTTCCATATATCCAATCTAAACTTCTTTGAGTCATTTCACTCTTTACAGCCAAATTTCTCTCTCTGATTTAATGTTTTAAGTAGATCGAGGACTTGAGATTAGCATTTTCATGATCCTGACCCTTACAATTTAAGTTGTAATTCAGTGCTTTTAAGTTAAACAGGGTTTGTTTTTCATTTCTGAAGTCGTGTTTGTTGTTTTGCTTTAGACTCTATAATTTTAAACATTGCATATTAAATATGAAAATCTATGCCAGACTGCCTAGCTTGTGCACTACTTTGTATCTTGTAGCCTATTCATGGATTCCTATGTGTATTAACTTTCATTAGCGTTGAGTATAGTGGAGGGTGGACGCGCAGTAATCACAGGTGAGAAATATGCTGGAGAAAAAGTAAGCCCGGGGTGCTCGGGGGGCTGGGGGGTACAGGGTGCAGTTCCCTAGGAGAATAATACCTAATTGAATCCTGAAGGGAAGCAAAAATAATCTTCACAGAGAAAGAGGAATACACGTTTGAAGGTCCTGGGAGCCAAGGAGACTATGGTCTATTCAAAAGCAACACTGTGGCTTTAAAATACACAGGGATACGACAGTGGATGAGACGGTAAGCAGGAGCTGGGTCTTCCCGTTCGCTTGCTCTCTCTCCGCCTGAGACTCCAGTTACACACTGGTTAGATGGTTCGATGTCCCACAGCTGCACTGCCCTAGTCCCTTCTCTCCCTCGGTCCGCACTCCCCACTCCAACAACTTTCTCCTTTGTGTTTCGGTTCGGATCATTTTTCTTGGCCAAGCTTTAAATCTCGAGTTTTCTCCCCTCCACTGAATCCATTCTGCTGATGGGCCCATCAAGGAAAGTCTTTCTTTCTGATGCTGTGTATGTTTTTCATTCGTAGCCTTTCCACCTGACTCTTCACGGCTCATGTTGGGGGTGGGTTTCCTGCTGCTTCCTCGGGGTCAGGTGCAATTGTGTTCTGGAGCCGATTATTAAATCTTTAGAAATGTGTGACCATTTGACATCACGTTGCTAGTTTTACGTTGCCCATAGAAGAACTATTTCCATCACACACACACACACAAAAAGTGGCAGACACTATGAATCAGGACCTCTTTTTTCCCAGAGAGCTGGTTTTCAAACTTTTACCGTCACACCACTGATGGATTTGCTTCTGTCCCTCCCTCCGTGAAAGTCCACCTACTCCTAGAGCCAGGGGCAAGAGGTTTCCCCCCATCATGCTCGGGAAGGTGGCTTTTGCTTCTGACCTTCCCCAGAGGGGAAGCCTTTTCCTGAAAAGGTTTCTCGCTCCTCCAGATGGTTGAAAAACAGTCTAGTAAACAGGCGGGGTTTTGGGGGCCCCGCCTGACAGGCCAGGGCGGGGAGCTCTCAGGTGTCCTCTCCTGCCCCCAAGCCTTTCTCTGGAGCATCCATTGGAAAGAAGTCTGTGGAAAGTGCTTAGGAATGAATTAAGAAAGAAAATTCCTCCCATCTTCTTGTTTCTGAGGCACTCAGGGATCCTAGAGTGTCAGACTGGCCCACGCTCCAGAATCCATTAAAAACACCTGCTTTCTTCTTACCTACTTTGCTAATGGCCACTTCTCCCTCCCATGCTCGGCGCAGGTGCTTCCGTCTCTCCTCAGAGCTACGTGTCACCTTTGGGAACTTAGTTCACCCGCTTGTCTTCCAACCTCAGCTCTCTGTCTGGCTCAAGGAAAATTATGGTCTTGTTGATTATTTGACTTTTTTCTCTTTGTGAGTTTGGGAGTAATGGTCTTTCATGGCTCCCTACATCCTGAGAGGAGGTAGAACTGTCTTCGGAAGTTAGATCTCAAAGAGTCTTTCTCTTGAATCGTGTGAGAGTGTTTGAAAGGTACTCTGAGCCTGACAAGAGAGCCTCTGGAGGGTTGAAGCAAGAGGAGGCCTCTCTGTGGTTTTCGACTTTTAAGCGCCGCAACATTGGTCTCCTGCTGGTTTCAGAGTGGCCTGCTTATTATTTCCCGTCTTTAACTTCAAGTTTGTTTCTGATTTCTGAGTTGCTGACTTTTTCGCTGGTCGTTTTGCTTGCATCGTCAGACTACTTCTCTTTCTAGGATTTGTTCCTCTGGGGTATATCTTTCTATATCTGTTTTTAGACATATTCACTAACCAAGTGGGTGATTTCGATGAAGATTTTGCCAGTTCCTTCATTTCTGCTGTCTTGGGACTTGAGCAAGGATTAAATGCTAATGTTTATTTCGGCTGCAATCCCAGGGCGTTGAGAGCAAGGGAAAGAAGGCGAGGCATGGCAGAATGGAAGACGGTGTAAGGCCACGCGTCACCATCCGGGCAGCTGCTCCAGGATGAGCCACAGAGACAGCCCCACAGGTGTTTCTAGGTGGCTCGTCCAGAGAAACTGTGCCTCCAAGGAGCTCACGGGAGGGAGGGACTGAAGGAAAGGGAATCGACCTGCCCAGCTTCCATCTCACATCTCCCATGGGTCCAGAATTTTCCCCGTGGGAGACATTTCCCTGTACTCAGATTAAATTAACTAGTTCTTTTTGTACCTGCTTCAGAAGCCATATCCTAAACTCTACAGAGTTTGCCATATCATTGGATTCCAAGTGGCAGCAGGAGCCCACGACTTGAGGTGTTGCCATGAGCCTCAGGTGGCAGAACCAAGAGGGCCACTGTGGAATCAGTGAGCTCAGCAGCCGCAGCGAGGGGTTGAGGCCCGGCGAGGATGGCACTGAGAATCTGACCCCTCTCGCGGATAATCACAGTTAGTAATGCCAGCGTGAAGGGGGCTCTTTAGAGCAGCGGTCCCCAACCTTTTCAGCACCGGGGACCGATGGTCCTGTGAGAATCTAATGCCTGATGCTCTGAGGCGGAGCTGAGGCGGTGATGCCAGCGCTGGGGAGCGGCTGCAGATACAGGTGAAGCTTCGCTCACCCCGCTGCTCACCTGCTGTGCGGCCCGGTTCCTCACAGGCCACAGGCCGGTATTGGTCCACGCCCGGGGGTCGAGGACCCTGCTTTAGAGGGTCTTCGTTATGTGCAAACCCCATCCTCTCTACTGTTTTGCTTCTCTTTCCTTCCGGAGCCATCGATTATGAGTATTCTGGCAAATGTGTCTCTTTGCTTAAATATCTCTCATTTTCTTCCTGGAATCTCCACCTTGGCTTCTTTACCTTTGCAAGCAGGCCTGGGTGTGTCACTCTCTGCGTGTGCCTACGAGCTGCCTGACACGCTGACCAGAGAAAGCTACTCCATTCTCTCCAGGATCTTGCAATAATTAGTATTTATTTCTATTTTTCATATTCTTTCACTTTCTCCATTTATACTGTAAGCTTTTCAAGCAGGAAAGTCCTCTCTGGAAACATAGGAAATTATAATAAGGAACGAACGCTAGATAGGGAGCAAAAGCTCAGGGCTTGTGGGCCAACCCCGTCACCTGCTCACATGCTTGTGGACAGGCCTAGTAAACTCAGCTTCAGCTTCCTTATCCATAAAATGGGAGTTAAATACCAAGCAGAATAGTTATGAAGGTCAAATCACGTTATAGTTGTGAACATTTTGGGGAAAACATAGTACAGTATTATTTTTATAATCAGCGGCCTTGCGGCCACAGCATTGTGGAATCACAGTATTTGTTAGGGACTTCGTGACCTTTAACCCAAGACTGCAGTTTGTCAGCGAAAAAGCTAAGGCAGAGGCTATAGTAAATTTAACCATTAGGTCAATTCTATTGAGGCGATATTCTTGTCTCCTAATTTTTAGAGGGGAAACTGAGGCTCTGAAATTATGTGACTTGCCCGCGGTGACTTAGCATTGACAGTTAGGGAAGCACAGTGGCCTGAGGCCGGAGCCCACACTCTGGCCAGTGCACTGCGGTGCCCTGAGCTGCCTCACTGAGCCAGCGTCCAAGTGGGCCCGGGCTGTAGGTCCCCAGAGTCCCAGACCACAGAGCTCCCCAGCAGAGCTTCCCAGGCCACCTTGGAAGTGATGGGATGGCATCTAAGGGTCAAATGCTCTACCAGGGACTTTTCAAGCTAATGTGCCTTAGACACCTCTCCAGGTTACGGCAAGACTAAATGAGGTTTTTTTAAAAATTAATTACTAACAGAGGATATGATTCTTAGAGGTTAATTACATGCAGCTTCTAGGGCCTTCTGCTTGGGTTCCAATCCCAGCTTCACCCCTGAGTGGGCTGTGGACCTTGTGCAGGTGACGTCGCCTCTTGGTGACAGTCTTCTCATCTGTAGAAAGGAGAGAACAGTTCTTACTGGGTCTGAAATGAGCTTAGAGCCGCCCTGGCACATGAGAAACAATGTATGTTTTTGTTACCTAAAATAATAAACTCACTTTATGTTGCAATTCAAACTGAATAGTATATCATCATTAAACAAAAATAAACCAGAGGAAAAGGAAAACATAGACTAGCCCGCCTTCCTTTAAATAAGCTCTGCTGATAGGAGAAAAAAACCTCACTTTTCTCTCCAGAAACACTCAGCGTTGGGCCCCGTTTGTGGGTCTCATCCCGAGGCCGATGTGGGGGAGCCGGTGGCCAGGTCGGGGGAGCTGCCTGCCTTCTCAGCCCAGCGGGCAGGACCCCTGGGCCAGAGCCGGGGTGCAGTCCCGTGGGCGGGACGCTCCAGCGTGTTCTTGTAGCTCTTTGACGTTGCACAAAGGATGAAATCAGACTCGATCGAACAAAACGAGTTAACTCTTTTGAGGGATTCCATGTTGTTTTTGACATTTCTTTGGTAATTTTGAACAAAATAACTTCGGAAGTGATTACTTCACCTTTGGTCCTTTTCGAAAGCGTTTTCCTTTGTGCAGTCGAACGCCTGTGTTTATGGAGGGAAAGCGATGGCGTGAGTTGTTCTCGCTGGTGTAACATGCGGACTGCTGGTGATGGTGGTTTAGCAGATGAGAGAGAACATTTGGTTTTATGGTAATATCTTTGCGATATAGAGTGATATTTTCTGGGCTTTCGTTTCCTAGAAATTAATTAATTTTAAAAATGGCTGTTACCCATGAAGTATTTCGTGCGTGTATGTGCAGGAGCAGAACCGTTTTCCCCTTATCATCCATGGAAAATAAGCTGCAGTTTTAAAAAGCAGGTATTTCAAAGGCGTTTTATAGCAGTACAGCAAAGCAAGCATTAAAGTGGGTTTCGAGTCGCTCTTCTCCACCAAATGCAAATTGTAATGTTTATATGCTAGGCAAATGTGTCGTTAGGAGAAAGTAGGCATCCATCTAGCTGATGCATTGCTGACTCTGACTGCTAACTGAAGCTCAACCCGTCTTCTGCAAATGTGGGGGGCGGGAGGGAGCATGGGTATTAAGATGCCAAATGTGCTGTTCGTGCTGAATTGTCTTCTGATCAGCCAGTGCGACTTCTCTGCTACTTCTTCATCTTCTCCTTCTTTGTCTGGTACTCCCCTCATCTTTACATTACTTTTCTTTCTTTCTCCGTGGTTCTGTAGCTTTGCTTTGGCTCTTCATTTCTGGATATCCACGTGTGGCCAGATTTCATCGTCTTGTACAGTGCAGTGCCTTAGGTGTGGCACTTTATTAGAATTCACACTGTTAGGCCGTATTATCTAAAATCTGACACTAGTTGTGAAACATGGATTTTTTATCAAATATCCAGTTGCCGGGAAACTCTGGGTTCTTAGAAAAAATGTTAAAGGACAAGTAGACATTGAACTATCTTAACATTGAGGTTGTATTATACAAGTCAGATCAGCATTTAGGAAGAAACCCATCAAAACTATTGTTGGCCATAATTTATGGCCCGTTTCGACTTTGTTATAGAAAGAAATGCCTTATAATCTGTTTGATTTTTTTAGCACCACAGAAATTCATTCAGGAAAATTTGACACATAGGAGAAGAAATCTTTATTCACTGGCCCAAATCTTAAATTATGTTATGTCTATAACATCTGTATGTATGTCTAGATTAATACTGCCGGTTTTCCATTGCAAAGGAGGCTGGCTCGAGATTGAAATGAATAAAACCTTGTCTTTTCAATTCCTAAAATATCTCAAGTAGATAGCAGTTAAATTCATGATGGTTTTTAGCTGAGGTATAAATTTGGCTGTGTAGTAAATACTTCATCATGTTATACCCAGGGGTGATTTTTACACCTATATCGACAGTGCTTCTGAAGGCTGAGGGTTTGAGAAAAAGATCTTAGAAGGCTGACAGTTTCAGGCAGATGTGTATCTATACCTCCGGCATCACTGGTTGTAATTTATCTATAAAAATATTGCAACCATCTGGGCAGCAAAACGGCTGAGGTCTGCTCTAGGCGTGTATGGAAATACAGAGGAGATTCGTTTGACTTCATAGGCACAGGATTCATATAAAGGAGATATGGCAAGCAGTAACTACGGGGCATACTGGGAGTGTCTGCAGCCAGCTTCGTGGGGCGGCCGTCCCTCAGACATTCAAGTGGCACATTCAAGTGTGTGACACAGTGTGCTCGATTTTATGTCAGTTCTACCTTCAAGGTAAAGCCCTCATTTTCACAGATAACCTAATCTGTAGAAAGAACATTTTAAAAAGCCACAAAAGTCCTTTCTACTAGTATGTGGATCTTACCATTTTTCAGAGAGAGAAACCAAATTACAGCCTCACTGTCACAGAATCTTCCAACACTGCAAGTTAATGGCCGATTTCTTATTCACGGAGAAAAACTTACTAACTGTTCTGGGCCACTTGAGAATCAGTTCTGACAATCACCCGGTCCTTCCCGATTCATGTCAGTGTTTGGCTGTGCACCTCCACAGTTAGAGCTATTAGAGTTTTTGCTGATTTGCTTGGCACATCTCCAGCAAAATAGTCCATTAAAATTCAAATCCTTTCCCAATAATTGAGACAATCAATTTACATTAAACAAGACACAATTATAATTTCATGTACAATTTAAATTCTATAGAAAATAATCAGTGTGCGATAAAGCGGGACACTTATTTTGATGCAAAGAGATGTTTTTATAGTCCGCATAAACAAATCTTTCATATTTTCAAAATAGTTCCCTCATTATCTTGGGTGTAGGGGAACTCTATTGTGTTTTATTTTGATGTAGAGACGAGAGTGTCTCCGTGGCCGCATGTTTAATACACAACGTGACTTCCTGTCACTGGTGTTTAAATTGAAAGGGTCGAGGTGGAGTAAGGTAGGTATTGCTTGCTATTTGATATGGACTCACTCTTAGGAAAAGAACAAAGGGGCTGCACGTCGAGTGAGTTTGTCGTCTTTGTGCCAGCCTTAGCGAAACAGGCACTGTGCATTCGTCTTCACCTTTGTGTAGCAGACCAGGTACTTACTGCTCTGCCAGGGATTGTGTGTTGGATCTTAAGAAATACATTCAAAGGAGTTTGAGAATGGGGGTGGGGGTGAAGTTGCCATGGCCGTGAGCCTTTGTGTTGCAGAGTCCCTGGGAAAGCATCAAACCCCCAGCGAAGAGGCTCACGCGGCAGCCAGACCCCGTGGGTGTGCCCGAGTCCCCCATGATGCTCATTTGTACACTCTTAATGAGATTGGTATTGTCCATCAGGAAAGCTAGAACACTAGAGAAATATTATTAGGGAGGATATAGTAAAAATAATGACAAGATAGAAAACAAATCCTGTCAGAGCCCGAGAATATATTTGGCTTCCGCTTGCTGTGTCTGTCTGTTTCTATAAATGGTCCAGAATAGAAACCGGATGTTTAAACTCTCTCTCCCGTTCACATGCTCTCCTCCCGCTCCTGTCTTCCTTCCTCTTCAGTGTTAGCAGACTTACTATTTTTATTATTTTTTATTTATAATCTTATTTTTCAATATTTGTCGTTTGTGTGGGTAACACATTAATTTTTAATGAAATATTTTCAGACTCTTGGAATAGCTGAATCATAAAAGAAAACTTGAAATTGATATCGACGCTAAGGCAGCATATAAACTGAATGCTACACTGCTAACTTTTCCCACTCGCAAATGGCAAATGGTTGCTTTAAAGGATGGTATGTACTTAGATTTAAATCTCTTACCTTTGTGTATGAGTCTAGTTGTGTAATTTTTGCGGCACAGTGTAATTCAGGCACCATCCTAATAATTAAAATGAAAGAAATATCAAAACACTATGTTAGGCAGTGCTCTCTAAAATTTTCTTTTTATCTAGAAACCTGTTTTTGTCAAGCCTCATTGCTATTAAAGAAATTCGGTTGTGACTTAAATTGAGCCTTGAGCTTAATTTTTCATTTTAGTTCCGTTGAAGAGCTAAAGATTTTAAAGAAGGGAGCATGTTTCTTTGAGTATTTATTTTCTTCGATCGGTGATTGTAGTTTTGTATTTGTAAAATTAATACTGGAAATTATTTAAACAATTTTATATTACACACTATTCCCAGAACTATAGCTTTGTAAGCTTTGTAATCTATTCTGGAACTGTAAATCAATAAGAATAGTATCTTACAAGAGTTTTTTTTTTATTATGGAAAGCGCGAACATTTGAGATGTAACATCTTAGAGACTTCTTTTCTGTTTTCAGGTTATAAGGGTATCAATGATCAATTTTATGTTGGTAGCTTAAATCTTATTTTAATCATTTTACATATTTTCTTCTTTGTAATTAAAATTTCTAAATAATTTTAATTTTTTCAAGTAAACGTGCTTATTCTCAACATTAACAATAAATTTCTATTTTTTCCAAATATTTATATTTTATATTCCAAATAGCGATTAAGAAATGCTTTTAGGAACCCCACCTGTCTTCTGTGAGTTGAATTGCATAGAATGGCATTTCAAAGAATCAGAAGAGATTTGAAAGATTATATAGTCCAACTCCCTCTCTTGTCATTTACTCCTTACCCTCCATCCTTATCCCCGACACAGACACTTTATCGGTGAGGAAACCGAGGCCCAAAGAGATGAGGCGACTCCCGAGGCTTCGGTTCAGGTAACGACTAGAAGCGACGTGTTCCGACTTCTGGTCTAGAGTTTTCTGTTGCACCCACTCAATAATTCTGTTCCCAGAAGGAAGGAGGTGGCCAGTACTAATAATCAAAGGGGAAACGTTAAGTGCAGATAAATAATTAGATGTTTAGCAGAAGTTGTCTTATCCCAGAAGCTCTAGACCAGAAGAAGTTGGATGGTTGATTGAAAGGTCAGGAAACTCTAGCAAGGATTACATTGGGCCAAGACATTTTCGGGTGTGGGCACCCGCTTTGGAGTGCCACATCATTTTTTCTGGATCAACCACGCCCAGACTGCATCTTTGGCTCCTC
Organism: Pteropus alecto; assembly: GCF_000325575.1. Classification (NCBI taxonomy): domain Eukaryota; kingdom Metazoa; phylum Chordata; class Mammalia; order Chiroptera; family Pteropodidae; genus Pteropus; species Pteropus alecto. The sequence continues at coordinate 783,998 of NW_006436814.1, forward strand.
CGAAAGACGTAAAGACACCTGGGATGTAGCCTCCCTGCAGAATTCACAGTTCTAATTACCCTCCTCCACCCAGGCTTTCCCAGTTGTTTCATGCACACCTAACTTGACAGACTTTTTAGAAAACTCAGCTTTGTTCACTCTTTCTAAATTATTCTACATTGTTTTTATAGAATCCGCAAACTCTTTTTTTAACAATCATATTTCTGAGTTCGCTAAAAGTTAATTATGCTTATGTGAGCAGCATAACCAGGTTTGGGGAGAAACGCAGTTGGCTTTGGGTAGCGTGACACAGCTGGTGGCAGCAGCTGGGCCCAGTCGTACTGGAGAGTAGCAGTCGGTGGCTATAAGTATTGAGTGTACCCTGGACACTCAGTACACGTAACAGAGAGAAACGGAAGGAGTTGGTCCACTAGATGGTCAGGAACTACCGGAGTCAGACAGACGAGAGTGGACAATATACTAACCAGTTTTATAAAAAGAACCTGCATCGTGTTTGCCATGCACGATTTTTCCCTTTACACCAGAGAGGGATCAACCTGGAGGCAGAAGAAAAGGAACTTCTTTGTTCCCTTTTTGCTTCCTCTTCCCTGGATGAGGAAGGTCAGCCTCACTCCAGTCCAAAGTTGGGCCAGTGGCACATTCTTCGGCCGCTTGGCAGTCAAAGCCGTGGCCACCTTTCAGCTTAAAGAATCACCCCTCGTATGCAGATTTTCAGGTGACCAGCTATTCAGCTGGGGATGCTTGGAACTGCAGCCCTGCTTTATTTATTTAGGGAGCCGATCTACTCCTTGCATAAAGTTCTGGAAGGATCGCTTTCTTAGGAGAGTCTATTGCTAAAAATGCAAATAATTTCAAAATGGGTTTAGATAAATTCCTGGATTAAGGACCCATGCCTGGATTTTAAAGGGCACTATGAAGCCTGTAAGTCTCCTTCTGAGACAATGAATGAACAAATCAACAAGAAATGAACAAATATCCTCCTTCTAAATTGGGCGATTATAATTCTTCCATTTTTCTTTTTCTTCTTTTTTTTTTTTTTTTGGTCTGAGCATCAATTCCATTTTCTTCTCTTAAGTAGGTCATAGTATTTATCAAGATGATGATTATAGCACACAGCTGCTTTACCAAACACATGCGCTATGTAACCGTCTCTTCTCTCCCTTGCCGCATTTGCTATGGCCCAAAGTGGGCAGGCAGTGGTTTTGCGTGTGTGTTCTGTGGACACTCTGTGCTACCAAATGGTCTTTGAGAAAAGCAATGCTGGACATTTTAGTCTGGGGACGTATTGCAGAAACCGTGCACTCTTTGGGAGTCAGAATGCATGTTACTAGATTAAAAGCCTTGATAAGTCTTAGAAATTAGTAATCATTTTAAAGCTTAAGTTGCCTTTAGTTAAAACAATATAAATAAAAAATTTTAAAATTTAAAATCTCGCACTAAGGTTATGAAGATTGTGGCGTGAAGGCCACAAACTACCCTGCAGAGATGTTTTTGGAGACACATCGCCACTCTGAGTGTGGAAATGACCCGTGGGGGCGCGTCATGGAGGACCCGAATGGTCCTCTTTCATGCCTTCATCCCTCCAGTTCCACCCCTGGTTTGATTTTTTGCTTTATTTCCTTTATGCCCTGGCGTGTGACATGATTCCCAAGTCCGTGCTTTCTAACTCACAGGCAGGGAGGGCCGCTCATGGCTGTAGCTGCCGCCCACGCCCGCCCGCCAGCCATGGGACTCTGCCACCTCTGGGTCAGACTTGACATGTGATTAATCCGGGGAATGGATTGAGGGAGGAACAAGGCCTGGAGGACTTGGTTTCTTCTCTCACCACCAGTCAGGCTGTGATGAGCAAGAAGAGTAAGCATCTATTTTTTTCCTCAGTTCATGGGCTCTCAGAAGGGAGGTTTTGTTGTTACAGTCTTCCTCTTTCCCAGAGATCTAGAATCATTTTGGAATGTATAGAGAAAGAAGATGGGTCTTTATTAATTTATTCATTGGTTCATTCACTGTTGATACATACACCGTTCAGATATTTACTGAGTGCCAGCCAACTAGGTAACCAGGACCTGTGTTAGGTTTAGGGATTAAAAAGATGACTTTGGGTGGTGAACACACAATGCAATGTACAGAAGGTATATTATTGAATTGTACATTTGAAACCTACCTAATTTTATTAACCAATGTCTCAATAAATTTAATTTAAAAAGAAGGCAAAATTATGCCCCCCAAATAAATAAAATAAAATAAAATGAAATGAAAAGATACCCTCGCCTTTGAGAATTCTCAGTCCAGACCCTCTTGCCTGTGCTTTCCAGAAGCCTGGAATGCCTTTCCCTTCTCTGCCAAGAGACCTCTTATTTCAAGAGCTAAGTCAGCTGTCATCTCTTCAGTGAAGCCTTCTTTAACTCCACTCTCAGCAAATGCTTTGTCCAAACAACTCTCTAATCAAGCACACAGGGGCATCGCAATCACTCCATGAACGCGCGGCTCCTTAGCCTGCGAAGTCCCTAAGAACAGAAGCCGCAGCTTCGCCCCCTTTGCTTCTCTAGCATGTAGCGCAGTGCCTAGCACTTCATAAATGAATTTATAACCTTTTTATTTTCTGCCTCATCTTTTTAAATTTCTCAAAACTGTAGAAAAGAAAAAGTAATGAGATCAAACGGAATTCGATGTGTATGTGCAACTTTTAAAAGTATTTTATAACCTCTCTATATCTTCACCTTTGGAAAAACCATTCGATATATATGTCTAATTACTATCATTAAGTAACATAAAACGGAAGTTTTAGTGTATAATGATGTACATCCAATGAGCGCTCAATAAATATTAATCACAACTGTCAAATATGCTTTGATCTCAGTAAAACTCAAATAGCTGCCTCGCTCTACTCAGGCTGTTCACTCACTGTGTTATTAGCTGGTCCTTACCTTGCAAGGTTCGTAGGTCAAGTTGAACAGAGCTGCTGCTGAAGGTCGTTAGGGCTTACACAAATGACTTTGACTTTACAGATTTTATGACGGTCATTTGGAGTGAGTTGTATATTTGGAATGAGTTATATATTTTCCAAGCTTTCAGTTTCCCCAGTGGCCTAATAATATTAAAGAATTATGGTTAAGTTGCAAATTTTGTAAGAGGCTTTTTTTTTAATCAGCTCAATTTGACGTTTCACATAATGCTGGTGATTTCTTCTATAATGTAGGTAAAGGCGGTCATATGGAATTGAGGCTGGGAAATAACTTTTCTTCTTTCACGTGACCAGGCAGAACAGCCCTTGGAAAAGAAATAATTTCTCGTTCAAAACAAATTTATTTCTCTATCTCTCCCACTTTAAAATACTCACTTTTGTGACCCGTGTCTGGAAGTGCTCCCGTTTTTCCACATGGCCCGTAAAACACAGTGTTAGTGTTGCATTTCATATTTCTTATTTTGCATGATGCCACTGGGTTCCCTGCATGGTGAGCTGCTGCTGGGCCTGCCTGGCTCACAGACTCCTGGACGCCTTGCGGCTTTTTGCCGAGAGCAGGGAGGCCTGAGAGACGGCGGACGGGGAAGCCAGGCAGCCCGCGTGGCCCTTTGCCCACAGGTCCTCACTCCCGTCCTGGGCGTCTCAATCTCCCTCCTTCAGGGTGGAGAGTAAATGCCCCCAAGGAGATGTGTTTGGGCCTGACCTCTGGATAGCTCACAGGAGAACTGCCTTCTGGGTAGGATTAGGGGAGATGGGTGGAGGTGGGGCTAACAGAAGATTTGAGCTCTGGAGCCCCATGTTCCAGTTAGTCGCCTCCTCTTGTCCTATTGTAAATGTTCCTATTTTTAGCGCTTGGAGCGCTGTATTCGTGGCATTTTATGTCTTTCTCTCTTATTAGACTAAAGTCCTCAGTGTGAACCGTGTGTCTTCAGTCTCAGACATCCCAGCAGATAAAGCTATGTTGAATTCATGAATAATTCTCTAGGAACTGAAATTGTTTTTAATTTAAAAGCTGTTAGCTAATGGTTAGGATTAATATTTGCTGATTCCATATGTCTTCAGTTCTTTCTACCGAGCCATCGGGATTTGAGCTCACCTGGCTTTATTAATTATTTTCAACGCTTTTAAGCTACAGTACAGTTTGATCCATTCAAAAACAAACAAACAGACAAAAGTGACTGAATCCCTATTACATGATAGGCACCGCAGGCCATGGATAGAGAAGATATAGAGTCCCATGTGGTAAAGAGTTTGAGACACAGACACATGTAGCAGCTCCGGGTCACTGATGAGAGTCACATCCAGCCTGGGAAACGTGGGGGGAGCTTTTGGGAGAAAGGGGTGCCAGAACTTAACTTTAGAGGCTCTGCAAGGCTGCGTGCTGGGCAGAGGGGAGAACTGGAAGAAAGCTCTGGAAAGGGAAGTGTGGGCACACGGTGGCCGGCCCGGAGCGGGGAGGGTGGGAAGCAGGGACACAGCGGAGACCCACAGGAGCTCTGCCCGGTAGAGACCAGAGAGCCGAAGAAGGATTTAAGCAGGACTCAATAGCAGGTTTGCATTTCAGATAGCTCGCTCTGGTGGCGGCGTGAAGGATGGATTTGAAGGGAGCCAGACAGGGAAACTAGATCTGAAATGCTGAGTGCTTAACAGAGATGAAGAGGAGATGGACTGGAGAACTGTTGAGTAGGTAGATCTGGCTAGTAGTTGATGGGATATGAGAAATGAGGTCCTTTTTCCCGCCCCCCCCCACTACTGTTAGTACCTGTTTCTTTGATCTAAATCCCAGTGATATTTTTTATATCTCTGGGAATGAACCTGCAAAGTACCGTAAAAGCCAGTGGTTTTAAAAGGGTATTTGTTGGTCATATCTTTGTTCAGTTTAGTTTTTCCCTAAAGCAAGTCTCCATTTTTATTTTCAAATTTAAGTATCATTTATTTTTATGACCGTTTAAACTAGATTTATAGTTTTTACAATAAGTATTTTAAATCCTAAAAAATGAGTATCAAGAATTGTAAAAAGAGATTGTGATTGAGAGTAGTTTTTACAATAAGTATTTTAAAATCCTAAAAAATGAGTATCAAGAATTGTATCAGAAGAGAGATTGTGATTGAGTTAAGTCTGTTGAACATCGCCAGTGGGTGGCCCCCTCCCCACCCCACCTCCTAGCAAGGCTGCCCCCACCCCACACCCACAGTGCACTTACCATACGCCTAGCACTGTCCTTGGTACTAGTAAGAGTCCTCCCTTCCACCGGAACCTAAATAGATAATAAAGCAGTGTAGTAAGTACAGTGTTACTTCTCTTTGGCCCATTCTGCTCCTTATTATGACTTCAAGCAGTAAGATTATTTCTAAGAGAAGAATATTGCAAATAATCAACTCAAAATATTAATCAAAATATCCAACATTGAGAGATTAGTTACGTAAACAAGTTACATAAATTCCCTACAATGGAATTCTAAAATTCTAATAAAATCACTTGTTGGAAGAAAAATGTTTATTGATATGATGGATGTTCAAAGTATATATCTAAGGGAAATAGGATAAAACTAGTATATATTATACATTTCCATTTTTTTGTAAAGCGTAGATATATAGATATAGATATGCACCCAGAATATTTTATCTTCTTCACACTCCAACTTCTGTGTCCCACACATGTAGACTCACATTTTTCCCAGAGCCCACTCGTATGTGGAACTGAGCATCCCTTTGAGTTCTCCAGAAGACTTCACATGCACAAAAGCACTGCTGACCAGCATGGGCTTCACTAGTGACATTATAAGAAGGTGGAGAACCTCTGCGCTGTACATCCCTCAGAAACAATGTAACAGTCTCTAGGGAGACTTTCACTCTGGAACTTTTTTTCTCTCTCTGGCTTCTCCTCTCCCCATAACTTACTCCGACTCTCTCATGGGGAGCTCAAATTCCTTACCCTCTATTATGCAGATTAATCCAACTCTGCCCCAGCTCTTGCCTCAAATGTACATACATTCAAACTAGCCTGGAACTCAAGTCAAAAGTAAATTGTACATTGCAACCTTGTACACACACACACACACACACACACACACCCCACACACACACCCGGGACACGCACGAGAAAGACAAGAATGTAATACATTCGCTGTCTCTAGGCAAGGGGGTTGGTGTGTTTTCTTCCTTCACATTTTCTAATAATTTCTAAGTTTTCCGCACCGAGCATGTGTTACTTTTGTAAAAAGAAATGTAAACAGTAAAAAAAAAGGAAAGAAAGGAGAAAAGAAAACAGGCTCGGCTCCGGCTCTGCGTTCGCCTCTTGTCGGAAGCCTTCCCCAACGAAGCCCCTCCGCGGCGGCGAGATCCCTCCATCTGCTCCTCCGTTCCGCCCTTTTGCGTTCTCTTGCCCATCAGTCATACCACTGCCTATAACGGTCTGGCTGTAGCACGTTTCCTCCTACTTCTCAGACCCTCCTTCTGCTCGGTTCACCAGCGTCATAGACCGTTTCTCCCGTCTCTGCACTGAGCTTCTTAAACTGAAATCCATACATGGGCTGTGAATCTTCAGAAAATGTATGCAGAATTTCATGTGCATGCATTTCTTTTCTGGGAAGCCGATCCAGTTCTTTTTGGAATGCCTTCCTTGTGCCTGGCAAGGTTCTAGATCCGATCTTTCATCAGACTCTCAAAACCTTGAACGATTCCTGTTCTCTGCACTTACCCTGTTTGTTTTCCTTGTCTGTCTCGCTCATCACGAATTTCCCACTGCCCGGAACAATGCTCGAAACCGAAAAGGCACTCAACAAGTGGGACATTTTGAATATTAGGCATTGCGAGGTTGAAAAGACATTTATTACCCCCATTTTTCAGAGCTGATTAAATATCATGATGTTACTGCAGGAAGCAGGAAGTATCAAAAGCATTCTAAGACTGGGAACTCACAGGGTTCCACTGGTCTCAAAGCAGAGTTTGATTTGGCGTCAGAGTGGGCATCTGTCTCCTTGTCCCTTAGGCTGGATGGGTGGTTACCTGGGCCATTTTTGACTCTAAATTACACGCTCCTTGGCCGACTCGAGGCCCCGGGCCTGGTCAGCAGGGTCAGCACAGCGTCGAAGGCCGGCCAGGTCTCCTGACACTTGGGCTAGAAGATGTGCAGCACTTTTGAGTTCGAGTTTCCCCTTGGCTCCACTTACGATGGTTCATTTTGTTTTTGGAGGTAGTTTGTTCCATGGAAACCAGACAGGGTGTTGTTTAAATAGTAGGCTGATGTCTCAGTGCAACATATTGGCCCACTGAGCTCTCTGAGAGTGTGAATCACAAACCCGCCTCTGTGCAGTTGACATAGTGCGAATGTTCTGGACGTAAGAAAATCCTGCTGAGAATGACCAGGTTCGCTCGTTTGCCATCAGTCATCTTTTGAAATGTTGAGCTGGTGGAGGAACTGCCGTTCCTGGCTAAGCAGATTCTCTCCACTGCAGCAAAATATTTTTTTTTAAATCAGGTAATTCAGTCTCTAACCCGAATTGTATTTGGTTTATTTTCTTCAGACTACATCTATCACTGGAACCGTGTGTTTAAAGTTCAGCTTCGTGCGCGGTATTCCTGTGATAATCCCAGTACATAAAATAAGATGTTTACCAAAGCCAACCTGAGACCGATACTCTACAGCAGTTTAGCAGCAAATTTCTACTCTGGGTATTTAACAATAATTGGGATCTTTCTATTGGCTTTGCATAAACTCAGATTAGTAGTAAAAGCTAAGTACCAGCCCATTTGGCAAACTCTTACACTTCAAGCAGTCACAAATTTGCTTCTGATTGTGCTTTTCTTCGCACCTAGCTCAGATTTTTGCCTGATGCTTTTTTAAATCCTCTAATTTGCATACTGTGGTAAATTTAAAATGAGAACAGATGAATGCTGCTAAACTTTCTATTTCGCTGATGAATATGGTATTTTGCTTCAACTATCTAGCTGTTATATATTCATTGACCTTTAAAACATGAAATAGATATTTCTTTTCCTGTACAGTGTGCAAGATGGATTATTAGTATTGTCTTTCCTCTGAGACAGTGAGTCTGAGGCACAGAGGCCCAGCGGAGCTCGTGGGAACTAATTGTAAAGGGGCTAAAATTCAGAGCTTCCTGTTCACAGGCTCACGCCTAGTCATCTGGACCGAGGGGCCTCACGTGTGGTTTTCTGGGCGCTGTGGGAGGTGATGCACCCCCTCTAAATGCATTTCTCCTTGCGCTGCAGTCCCGGCACACCACAGCCTACGCTATGTCATTGTGCCTTTGGGCAACGAGTATTTTAAGTACCTAGGAAAAGACGTAGTATGTTTTGAGTGGCTAATATGGATTTGGCTCCAGCTCAGTGTAACATGTTATCTCATTTGTTATTACTGATAATAATAATCTCGTTCTCCAAAGGAGCAGAGTGAGTCTTGGAGAGGTATCAAGGAAAAACCAGAGCCTGACAGGAGTTAAAGTGGTAAAATCAAATTTTATTCAAGAACCACTGCAGTCGGGAGAGAGACACCTTAGTGTGCACAGAACGGGGCTCAGTTCCAAAGACGGCAAGGAGAAGCCGGCGTTTACAGCCAAGGAGCGGGATGGGGTGGGGCGATCAGCGGGTAGAAAACCACTAAGAAGAAACACCGAGTTCTGGGGTGTCCTGGCTAAACCGACCTCGTAGGATTCTTCCAGAAGGCAGGCCAAGGTCATCAGGTGTCCCCCAGGGATGGTGAAGGATAAGGGATTTTGATCAGATTTCTAGGTCGATCAGATCTCTGGGATGGGGGATTTTCTGTAAACTGACAAGATTCTTGCTAAAATTGGGCAGTATAGGCCCACCAAGGGTGGACACTGAAGCCCAAGGTCAAAGCCTAGTGGAGAAGAGGGCTGGGAGGAAGCTGACTGAGTCTGGTCAAGGAGAGAGTCTTTGTCAGAGGCAAAGTGATTAAATAGCCAAGATTTCTAAAACCCATGGTCCTTCGGGGACCCGCACCGTCTTCCTGGTCACACAGAGTGTGAGCACCTGGAGAGGACAGTTCTTTCCTTGCTGCTGCATCTTGCGTGGTGAGCGACACGGCACTTCCACCATTTATCCCGTCAGGGTTTCTGTAAACACAGGTGTGCCACCCGCTGTGCCAGGCGTCTGGGCGGGCCGGAGAGGGCTTCCCGGGGAAGGCGGAAATGTCGCCAATAGACTCGACCATCGCAGAACTTCATAAGAGTGTTCGCTTTCGTTTCAATAATCAAAATCAATATTAACTTTAAGGCAATACACGCTATGATAAAATTGACATCATTTCTAAGACAAGAGAAATGTAGGGCACGTTTTTAAAGAAAAGTACAATTTCAAAAGAAGGGAATTTTTCTATCTCAGAATAAAAGAAAGAAAAGTTTTTAAAACTATAGCAAAACAATTCCTAGGGAGTTTTGAAGTTTTATTTTTTCCCTAACATGAAAAAGTGGGCCAACTGCTAAACAGTTTATTGCTTTACTTCTGTCTCTCTTGATCATACTCAATTCCGCTAAGAGACTGGAGGCTCTGAAATTTAATAAATGACCCTAATTCAAAACGTCTTACTCCAGATTCAGCTTGATAGAAAGCCACGCTGTTGTCATTATAATTCACTTTAGACAAACCTAATATATTAAATCCAAATTTAAAAAGTGGATTAGTTAAGTGGTCATTCTTCACTTAACGACATAATTCATTGTAGTAGGCTCCCCTTGTAATGCTTATAAATGTGGTTCGGTTTATTAGAACCCTCTGTTTGTGCCACATTTCAAAGGCAAAGTAAATTCATCACAGTATTTCGTTGGACGCTGTCCTGGCCCCTGAGGAAACAAAAATATGGGTCAGAATGGTCTTTGCGCTCTAGGTTCACGTTCCCAGAGCATAAGCCGGGGACTCAGGGCGATCGCTGTGCCGGGGCTGGGGGCTCAGCACAGGCCTTTTCCTTTGGGCTTCGTCTTCCTAGGTTTCTGTCTGCTCCACCTGCTTGTCCCTCACACGAGCCAGGAGCAGGCAGGGTTTATCCATGTGGAAAGCCCTTCTCCTAGCTGGCTCTCCTTGCTCTGTTTCACTGAGAGGGAACGGCTGCCATAAATAGGTCTGAGAAGAGTAGTCAGGTTCTATTGTCATCCTTAATCGTGCCCTGGCCAGTGGGGAAATGTCCTGAGTGACTCAGCGGCTGGCTGGGTCATGCAGGTGACACATAGTCACTGGGCCATTCAAGTGATTCAAAGCTGAAAGCTATAGGGCATTTCAGGGTTCGTTTGATGAACCCGCATAAATATAGTTCAGTGACAAATTTGCGGATATAGTGACAACATAAACAGTATTTTTTTTAAAGTGGATGCCTCCAGTTGTAATGAAACTAATATGGGAGAATCTGCTTAGAGAAAATGATAAAAGAGATTCGAATGAGCTGTTAGTTGTACCAATAATTGTTTTCAGGCAAAAGTATAAGAAAAACCAATTTTGTTTTTCCATCTATATGCCAAGGTCATAATGGGACATACCCAGCATTGGAAAGGAAAAAAAAAAAAAAAAGGCAGGGGCAGCAGTTTGCTTGTTTGTTTGCGGAAATGGGGAGGTTATTTTCTTTTTATTTTAAGGAGTGGTCTTCCACCGTCATTTCCTCTTTCTTATTGTGCTTTTCCTGGACACTTTGATCTTATTGAACTTTTAATGTCAGATTAGGCTGGAAAAGCTAGAATCAGCTTGAAAATCTTTTGGTAGATACTATATTTCTAATAAATGTTAAATACACTCACTACACTGTCTTTTAAAGAACATTTGTTTTTTTAAGGGTCATTGTGCATGCATGGGGGGGGGCGGGAAAACAAGCAAATCTGCTTTATTTAAATTCCAAATTCTAGGGGAGCAGATTGTCACAGAATATACAGCAATGAACTTCCAAAAATGAAAACGGGTAGAGGAACCGTAGGTATTCATCACACGTGCTAGAAACATTAACGCTTTTTGAGTGATAAACGGACCTTCTATTCTTTTTGGTCAGATGCATCTTGCTTTGTAATAGCTTAATGATTATTTTGCAATTTTCCTTTGTGAAAAGGGTCGTAGAAATATTCGAAGTCAGTGTGCGCATAGTCTGTCGATCTCGAAGACATGAAAGAAGTTTTATTCCCAGTGTCACATCAACAGTGGAAGTTATCACAAAACTAAAAACTTATTTAAATGCCCACATGGTTTAATAGTTGGTTTTGGATCTAAGACAGAGAGTTCTTTCTTTTTAAATTGATCATTTATAGCTGATAATTTTAAATGCAATAAAATTTTAATAGAAAATATAGGCAAAGAATCTACCCTTTAAGTAAAAATGTATTGGCTTCGCTTGGCCTATCAGTTTCCCTGTTTGCAATAGCTTCCCATCATTGACTGACATCACACATTGAGAAACAGTTTTCTGAACGTAGTGTATTTATTTCTGAACTTTCTGCTGGTGGCCGTCCTTGTGCACACGTGACATTTGTAATGCTGTTGATGGTTGCTGTCAAAGTACGGTTCTAAGTCCAGGTTTTCATTACTTTTAAAAAGCTTTTGTCCTTACGCATTGATTTAAGTCACTCGAAATTGATTCTTAAAAGAGAGACCATTTCTGTGCTTACGTAATGGCGGCCTCAGGCGTGCTTTATGAGTTTCGCTTGGCGCTCCCCAACCCTCTGTGAAGTGGTTATCGAGGGTGGTCGTTATCATTTACCACGTGAGGAAACCACAAGGCAGGGATTTTGTTGACTTACATCGTGAGACAGCGTTGCTGCTAGACTGTGGTTATGTTTTCTTCTCTTGGCTGCAATGCCCAAGGTATCTCTCTCTCTCTGTCAGAAATACAATTGCCAAGTATCCTGGTATGGGTAGAGGTCTCCCATAGGAGATAGGCCCTTCGGGGTCCATCTCAAAATGAAGGCTCGGGAGGCACAAGACAAAGATCTGCTTGATCTTGACCTTTGTGTGGTCTGAACAAGTTACTGCGTTTAGGAGCGTACTTATTGTGAAGAAGTCTGACCATTCAGCAAAGGCGACAACATTAAGATCTTTGCTGTAAGAGAAGTTTATCCCCACGTTTACCTCCGCGGCCCAGGACGCTGCCTCTGCTCTCGTTTTGTGCTTCAGGGCCTCGTGGTTCGTCCCCCTGGCCCTTTTCTCCATCCCCCAGTTTCCATACTTTGACAGCCGTTGAACATCGTATTAAACCTTTTGCCGCCACATACAAATCTGCACCCCTACAATAATAATAATTACTACATAGTATATAGAAACGTATAATAAATGATAGTAGTATCGTTACGAGCATTATCATTACCATAGCAGCAGCTAGTTTTAGATAGTGCTTCGTTATGAACTAGACATTGTTCTTGTTCCAAGCACTTACCTTTATTCACACATTTAATTCTTATAACAACCCTAAGGGCGAGTACTAGCATTGTACTCACGTGACCGATGAGGCTCGCGGTCACCCAGCTGATACGTGACAGAGGCAGAACTTGAACCCAGGCAGTGTTGCTCCCAACTCTGTGAAGAGAGGACGCTAATATGAGGAATTTTAGAAATAGTTTGGCTCCCATAATAGCAATTATTTTAAAAAGTTCTCCTATAGTCACAGTAAGATATGGCATTATTTTATGTTCTCATACTCTGTGCTTTTTGAGCTGTTTTCCTGCCATTAGACTGTTACTATTGTCCCACGGGGAGCATCTGAACAGTTTCTGAATGGAATCCCAGCATACGTGCCTTATGTTTCTGTCCTTCACGTATCCATGCCTTGCACACATCTCTCAAGCATCAGTATCCTCTAAGTGTGAAAATCTTGATCAGCGGAATAAAGTATGGTAGAGAAAGTAAAATATTAAGTTTCAAATATGTTCATGTGACATTAAATTTAAACCAAATTGATGAATAGTGAGAAGACAACGAAGAGAAGCGGTCATTTGAAATAAGAGAATGGCAGAAAGGTCAATTTAGTAACATCTTTGCTTTCCACGATACCATGCGTTCCTCCCTGGCTACCTATCGACAGTTTACTCTGACGTTGCAGTAGGGGCTCAACCACAGCCTCCAAGGTTTACCCCAGTTTACAAACATGGAAACTGAGGCTCAGGGGAAGGAAGTGTGACCACAGTGGCACAGTCCCCAAGAGGCGAAGCTGGAATTTAAACAGCTGTGCACGACCCAAAGCTTGCGAGTCGCTGCAGCACCTCCCTGTCATCCCGCCTGTAAACAGAAGCTGGTCCCGTCGACCTCAGAACATCGGCGGCTGTCGGGGGGCTCGTTAAGATGCAGTCAGTTGGAAGAGGACTGGGAAGTGTTGCCAGGAATGAAAGTCACTGAGAATTGAGACTGTTATAAAAAGGCTAAAGGGGAAAATAGTTTACATAAAAGGAAATGGAATGGACAGCCTTTCAAAAGAGTGGGAATAGCAATGGTCAAATACTTAGGAAGTGAATTAGTTTCTAATCGGTTTGCACATACTTTTGAGTATGTTAATGCTTTCCATTTATTACCACTCAGTGGTGATGTGGTAATTTCACACTTTTTAGGAAAACTTTGTACCACCAATATCACTGTCACTCCAGGGTTTATTATATACATGTCACATTTTGTTTGCTCCTGTTTTAGGCTTTCTCTGCCTTTTTTTCTTCTGTTACCATGGCAATATTAAAGTTACTGATCTGGGTGGAGCATGATGTTATTCACCAATGTGGCACAAATTAGACTTGTAAAAAATCTGTTCAGCAGAGCAATTTATCAGGTGTTAATAATGTGCACGTGTTATATATATAAAAAAAATTGGGGGGGTCATCCAATATAGAGACCCCTATTTAAGGTAATTTCTAAAGAGGCACTATTTTTTCACAGAATGCATGGCTCCCTATTTTAAACACAACGTTTGTGCAGTGAACACTGCTTTGTATAGGGGGGTCCGTTTGTTAGTTTTCCTTGAGCTATGGACGAGAATGGCATCAGTGACAGCCAGGGACGGTCACTCGGAGCGAGTCTAACTTGCAGAGTCATTGATCACCACCTCGACAGTGTGTAAAACTGGAACTGCCCCCTTCTCAGAAAGTCGAAGCAGATCAGCCTTGAAGAACATCTAACTGGACTTGTTAACACAGGCAAAGATGAGTCCAAAGATAACTGGCCCAGCTCTCCATCCCCGTGAGCTAAAGGTTTTACAGGTCCAGTCATTTGAGGCCAAGTGTGAATGATGCACACTCATTAATTAAAAAAAAAAAATGGGTGGAAAAGCTGGAGGTGGGAGCTTACTAAGCTTGCTTTCAGTAACGTCATGGTCACACAAATAAGCTCCCAGCTTCCGGTCTCCCTGAATAGTTTTTCCTCCTTTTCATATCCACGGGGACGCCCACCAGCAGATTCCCGGGCTCGCTGCATTTCTCAGGGGGTTGGGGTCAGCGGCCCTTCAGCCTGTGCCCTCGGCACACCTGAGGAAGCCAGAATTCCCAGCAGGGCACTGCCTGTTGCATCTCATTGCTTAATTATTATACCTATTTAATGCCACTTAGAACATTGTCAGCTGTTGAGAAAAGGTAATTATCACTAGTCAAATGAAAAACACTTTTTTGGCTGCTTACGGATACAGATTTTACTGGTACCTTGATACATAATGAAGCCTGATAGCAAAACTTTTGCTTGTCTCTTCTTCAAGCCACAGCTGTTTCCCTGCTAAATTCATCCCATCTGTCTTCCCTTCCGTAAAGCTGTAGGCAGTATAGCATAAGTACAGAAGCAGTTCAGTGCTATTTTGGATAAACATAGCTGAAATTTGAATCTTTGCCATTTGCGATGCACACATTTTGTTTTACTGCTGTAAAGAGAGCTGTCAAAATACAACTACATGGATAATTTACTAAAATACAGTCAAATATAAGGTTGATCGAAGAGAGAGTGCGTCGGGTCAGTCTGACGATTCCAGCGCGTGCTCCGAGAGGCGCCCCTGGCCACGTGGCCCCATGCCCGTGGTCGGGGAGAGGGGAACCCGAAGTCTTCGTCGTGATCCCGCAGTGTGGTTTCCAAGCGTTACCAGCTCCTCGTAACCGTCGGTGGCGTGGCTCCCTGAGATGCTTTGGAAGTCCACTTTCTTAGTCTCCAAAATATCTTTGCATTAATGGGCAACGTTTTCTTTTTCTTGGCACATACAGTTAGGTCTGAGCGACGTTACCGTTGGACGGTGTTTTGAAACGTACCACATCGAAACCTTTGTTACCAGTGACACAGCCTGGTTCTCCCCACCCCCGTCCTTACTTCGGGTTATCATTGCCTATAAACATACCACTGTGCATTTTTTAAGTAATAACACAGCGCTCTAGAGTCAACGGAGAAGTTTTCTTGAAAGAACTCCTCTTCCGAATTCTGAGACCACCCATTCACACCTGGACCTTCCCCCTCACGGACAGTTACTGATTCCTTGTTCCCATGTGCAAAGGTCTTTTCTAGGCGCACATGGGTTGTGATCCCTTTGAGGGGAGGGGCCGGTATCTAATACATTTTGGTGGCCACTGTGGCCAGAGCTCAGAAAATGTTTTCGGACTTTTGTTTAAACAAAGGTAACTGAAACCCATCGCCTTTGGACGAGACCAGTAAGCGATTCTCTAATCCCAAGTTTGGCTTTAACTTGCCCCCTTCCCGCCAGGGAGGAGCTCTCTTAGCTCGTCACGGAAGCATCTCTGCGGAGTTCCCGCAGGCGTGGGTCGCGTTAGCGACGGGACCACCTCCTCGGCCTGAGGTCTCGTCCGTCTTGTTCTCCACTGCTTCCCAGTTCTCAGCAGAAAAGACGTCCTAGGTTGTTTAGCAAATATTTGTTGAACAGATGAGTGAGGAAATAACAGCACAAATGAATATTGAGTATTTTTATCACAATGCCTTAAAGGCCCTACCTCTTAGTCAGCTTTCTAGAAGAGACCAGCATCTACAGCATGCATGGCATTCACACAACTTTAGCAAAATGATGGTGCTACCGGGCTCCCAGCTGCTGCCGAGGAAATTATTTTCCTAGAAAGTCCCCAAGGCCTTCTACGCACCAAGGCACTGCCCTCTTTCATCTCGTTTTCCTTTAGCCAAAAACAAACAACACCAAAACAATAGTCCGGGCTCCGTGGAAGGCAGAAGTAACGTGACTGCTACAAATACAGCCAGCTCTCTACTTCAGCCCAAGAGGGAAATGTCAGCTTTTGCCAGTGGTTCTTTATAAAGAAAGCCACCTTTATAAAAAGGATAAGCAAATCTTTAAATTTACACAATTGTGCCGTCTGATCCCAGGTCGATCGGCGCTTTAGAAGCACGGTCCAGTCCACTGTGATGCGGACGTTACAGTCCATTCTTTTATTCAACACGCGCATGTGTCAGGACGCTGCTGCTGGACGCTGCTCCAGTCAGAGTCCGCCGCTGCTCGCAAGGAGCCAGCGTCTTAGTGCAGGAGGCAGACATTACGATGCGCCGTAGTCAGAGCCATGATGTGGAACGGGAGGAAGAGGGACAGGTGTGAGGAGAGCAGAGAAGAGGCGGGTGTGCACAGAGACCAGCGCAAGGACTTGAATAATCTCGTCTGCGTTCCACACTTCAAAAGACAATGTTAGACTTAAGACCCAAGATGAAAAGCAGCACGTGACTTATGGCCGACGGCCCTTGTATCCCCAGGATCATGGCGTGGGTCTCTGCCTTACTGGACCTTCTGACGGCCCAGCCAGCCAGCCTGGAGTCTTCCTGTGGCTGTCCAGCCACCTCCTATGATGCTTGTGCAGCTCAATCCAATTATGTATGGACTTATAGGCACATTTTTATTTGGGGAGGGAAGAAATAATACAACAAAAAAAAACTATCTATATTAACATTATTCGTTAAATTCACCATTTGCTGAGTTTTGTGCATTTGTCAGTCACCCACTGATACCCTCTCCCCATCCTTCTGATAATTCTGGAGCCTACTCTTTTGACTCCATTTGCATGGGAGGGACTTTCTGCCATCTGTGATAGAGAGGGTAACAAGACCATTCTGCCAAATGGGCACGTGCCCACACAGGCTGTTTAAGTAGTAATAGATGTGAACCCTCAGTGTTCCCGCAGATGTGGGGGCTGTTATCTAGAGTCAAGGCTGGACCTAACCTTTTATTCAGAACCCTGTGAAGAGAGGTGATTTGCCATGGTCAGGTCCTCTTGACCCAACACGATTAGGTCAAAATGCTTTTGCGGAGGGGAACAAAAATGGCCCTCAACAGTCCAAATGGCCCTGATCGACAGTTGATCCTCAGAGAAATTTTATTTTTGGAAATTCCAATTTAAAGCATCTGGTGGCATTGGTGATGCTAAAGATATTTTTTCTGAATGCTGTATACTTAGGCTTTTCAGTTATGCTAATGGCTTACAGGGAGCTTACCTGCTTGTTCCCATCCTCCAGGGTGGGTTAGTTGCATGTTGTGACTTAAACCTTTGTACCTGCCTCTTTTTATTTTCATGGCAGGTCACAAAGAAGTCATTCTGTCCAGTGTTCAAGCAAGTGACCGCAAGAGCTTGGTGGATTGATCTCACTAGAAATGTATTTGGAAGGGACAAAGACCAATGAATAGTCGTCTGAGACTATACTTAATATTTCATTGTGCAAGCAAGGCTGCTATTGCTTAGTTAACCGGGATGCCAGGGAATTACTAAAAAAATCCAATTAATACACATTATTAAGCATATTTACACACACTGAACTATTTCAAACCAGTAATGCTGGAATAAAGACAAAATAATACTGTGTATTTACATAACGCCATAACACCTTTCATTAGAAAAATCGCAAGCCTTCCCTAACTTACTAAACTGCACAGCACCCGACGAGGTGTGTAGGAAGTAAGGTAGAACCATAAACAAGAAGCTGGCGAGGGGAGGGGCAGGCGCGCTCGCGGAGGGTCACAGACTCCCTCCCGCTGGAGAGCCCGGGGCGTTCGGGTTCGGGTCACCCCAGAGTGAGGAAACGGGTTGAAAGTACCTGCGCACATCACAGGTGACTGATGTTACTATGCTTCTCTATGCCGTGGTTTTGTCGTCTTTCCAGCCTAGACTGAAGTCTGTAGTTTACTTGAATTGGCTGGAGCGATGAACTGAAAAGATTCCGAATTAAGTCCACACTGGACAGTGGCAGTGAGTGACTCCTGATCTGGTCACTTGATTCGTTGTTTAACTTTCCCTAGGCCCAACTGAATATGATTTCCTTGGTTTTTCCTTAGCCAGAACTTCTTACTAGAGTGTGACAGCGCGTCCTCTGGCGGTGCCCAGAGGCAGCCAGACAGGTGCTAGTCGCTGGGAAAGGCACCGGGGAGCCCTGGTCTCCCCTGCCAGGGTCGGGGTTGACGGGGACGAGTCGAGCCAAGCCCGCTTCGGTGGCTGCCATGCGCGGCACCCCCCGTATGGCCTGGCCCAGCTCAGGGAGCACGGAGGACTGCCCGGGACTTTTGGGGAGCAACCAGGGCAGGCCTGGAGCTTGGCGTGGTACCAGGAGAACCAGCGTGAAGAAGGACTGTCGCCAGACCGACGGGGTAGTGAATTTTGCATTTAGATTTTAAAATAGCATGTATTTACATCTCCGAGTGAATTTTGCAGTTAATATTCTGTTGGGATTTCATGAAGTTTAGTGCTGGAACTTAGTACTCACTCGGTTATGCTGCACCGTGGGTTCATTCACCTGGTCCTTTCAGGAAAAAGAAGAACTTTCTGTGTCTAAGCCTGCCTCACAGTGAAGTCTTCATTTTGGCTTAACCTTTCAGATTTGGGGATAATTTAGGTATCACAAATACCCGTGATAGGACAGCTTTCAGACACTATAATTTAAGTGTCTCTGAAATGTAATAAATAGAGCTTTGTCTGGGTTTTGAAAATAACGTTTTCTTCCCAAACAGCTGTTCATTTGTATTAACCATTTTCTCTGTCCCTGGAAAGGCAGCATTTCTTCTTTATATATAATCTCCTCACCCTTTTCATCATATTAGCTGCATTCAGGCGGCTATTGTGGTATTGTTTTTACTGTCCTTTGGCACCGCGGGCAGGTGACAGACCTGACCTCAGGGGCTTCCGGAAGAGAGGACACTCACCGTCTTCCCCTAGCCAGGTCAGACCGTCACCTCGAGTCTGCGGGAGGCTGGCCAATGTCACTGCCTTTTCACTTACTCTGAGACCGTTTGGAAAAGGCGTTTAAACACCGGATGCAGTATGGACACATCTTTGCCCCCGTTTTTAATTGGCAAAGCGAAGCCTCTTTGGTTTTTTATTTTGGGGGCTGCAGTTAGCACCCCAAGTGGCAATTTACGAGGCTCTGATAGAGATGGTGATTACTATCTCTGAGCTGCGGCCACAGTGGCCTCCGAGATGTGCTACATACCAGCCCCTCCCCCTCAAGAGGTCACAGCCCTTTTGGGCCTAGAAGAGACTTTTGCACACGGGGAAAAGAAAGCGGCAAACACGCGTGAGGGGGAAACGTGTATATAATCGCCTCACAGCGCTGTAAGATAGACGGGACAGTATCGTTAAAGTTACTTTTTACTTCGAACCAATTTTTACTCAGGGAGGCTGTCGCCAAATTCCCATGGCCCGTGGGCTGGGTTACACACCCTCTCCCGATCACCGCTGGTTTGGAAGGTGGCGACGAGTGTGCATTCTGAACCAGATGGCTCAGCTCCAAACTCCAGCCCTACCGTTTTGTACTGTGTGATTTGGGACAAGCCACTTAATGTGGGCCTAAACTTCTTCATCTGTAGAATTATGGCAATTGCGTTATCTGTCTCACAGGGTTCTTAAGAGAATCGAATGAGTTTTTACACAGAAATGTTCAGAACAGCGCCTAGCACATAGTGAGTGCTCATCAAACGTTATCTGTGCGAGACACCGAAGTGTCAGCGAGGGGAACACGTGTAATAGGAACTCAGGGCTTGCGTTCCGCTCCGGGACGTGAATGTGAAATGGGGCCCGTTCAGAGTGGATAAGCCGGCTCAGCAAAGCACACTCTGGTCTGACCGGGGAGGGAGAGCCTACCCCATACCTTTAGCAAAGTTAATAAAACAGTATTTTTGTCCTTGTGCTACAGCACAGGACTGTCCCAGCCTATGAAATTAATGAGGGACAAATCATTTAAAATATCCGCCTCTGGGGCACCTAGTCTCACTCGCAGTGGGACAGCTAATGAGCAGGCCTCCACCTGTGGTGGATTGTGGGGCTGCCTCACGATGACGCATTCCAGAACTCTCTCCGGAAGCCTTCGAGGTCTCTGTCCTTGAAGTCGGAAGCCTGCGGGGCCCATGCACAGCACAAAATTCCAAGTGAAACATCCTTATTCATAATCAATTATGCTCGGATCCCTCTGGAAACCGCTGTTGACCGTGGACAGAAAATGGGATCACAGACTGATGACTTGGGAAGCGCTGGCGTGAGAGCAGCTGTGTGTGTGTGTGTGTGTGTGTGTGTGTGTGTGTGTGTGTGTGTGTGTGTTGTTTGTTTGTGTGTTTGTTTGAAAGTGAAGGCAATTAACTAGTCCCAGGAAGGGTCCTTCAATTATATAAAATTTTGTTTTACGAAATGTCATAGCTCCATTTATAATTTTCTCTTATTCTTCGCTTTGAACTGTGTTGAAGTCAGCGATAAAGTCCGGAGCCTGGACTCCGTGGGAGAAGAGGAGAGGACCAGTGAGGGAACTTGACCCTGAGAAGTCAGTCCAGGTCCAACCGAACAAAAGAGACGCAGGAAAGGACAGAGCAGCGGGACCAAGAAAAACCCACCTGAGAGTGCAGGGTTTTTTTCGTCCCGCTGCATCAGAAACAAAAGTTCGCGAGAGCAGCTCTGTGGCTTTATTTGGAGAGAGTCGTCTGGATGAGCACATATGTGCACCGCAAATCCAGATTTCAGTAGCACCCGCTCGCATCTCATGTCAGCATTTGATCAGCCACCTCCAAATGTTCTAGCATCTCGAGCAAATAATTTAGACTTGGAAGCCTTAGATTGATAGTTAATTTTTATTGAAAGACTATTCTCTTCATAAGAAATTTTTGACAATCTCCACGATGTTAGGTTCCAAACGTATAATGACAGCTTTGTTGGTGTGTGGTTATGTGTGTGATGCATTCAAGTGCATATGCCACGTCCTGCCATCCTCTAAAGAAGTGCTTTGGTTTGCACTACGCTGGGGGGAGCGCGCCCAGCGTTCAGGCCCGCGTGAGCGTGCATAAACACACTGCTTGAACCGCGAGCCTGTGGAACTTGGTAGCTGCCATGGAGATTTGGTGAGGACAGGATTTTTATGCTAGGAAACTTCCTCGTCAAATGTCCTGTAGCTTTAGGTACACCCCACCCAAGGACAATGTGGTACAAACAAAAGGGTACCACATTTTACCAGAGATCATTCTGGCTTTTAGTCCTATCTTCACTGTTTGACAGCTACTGTCAGGATGGTGGGTTTAGACGAAAGACCTGGAACTGTGTCCCAGCTCTGCCAATTACTAGCCACGTGCATTGAGGTGTCGGTAGCATCTCTTACCCTCAGTTTCTCGTCTGTAAAATGAGGTTCATAATATCAATAATACCCTCTTCAAAGGGTTGCTGTTACAAATAAAAAATGGCTGGAAGGGCACTCAGTGCAGTAGCTACACATAGAAAGGGCTCCATAGATAACAAAAATAAAATAATAATAATGGCTCATGTTGCTTATTGCTTTAGTTATTTTATTATTGAATCTCAATTACGTCATTCATTAGACAGAAGAAACACTTCCTACATTTCAGGGCTGTTGTCAAGCTGCATGAGCCAACGTATGTGAAATCACTTTGTAAATCCTCTGAACCATCCAATTAAAAATAATAACAATAATGACTGCATTTTCATTTACTGGGAGTTTACTAAGTGCCAGGCACTTTACACAGTGTCTCTCATCCTCACAACAATCCTGTGAAGTGGGTAGTTTCCCTTTATATTGGAAATGAAACAGGCTTAGAAGAATTTGCCTGGGATCATGCTCAGATTTCAACCTAGATTTTATGTTTTTAAGTCAAACTCGTCATTCTACATAGCCACATCTCAAGGAGAATAATAGACTTGTTAATAATAGTCTGTTGTTCCT
>NW_006436814.1:806107-831208 GCF_000325575.1 Pteropus alecto
CATTACTGAGTAGTATAGCATACACCACGTGCATTTTATATTAAAACGTGCAATTTTTCTGAAATACTCATTCACAAAGTTACATATGTATCCATCCACTAAGGCCCAGGCAATGATGAAAGTTCCAGAAAGAAGGACCACGCCACCAAGTCCTAGGTAGTGGCGGAGTGGCTGGGGTCCATGCGCTGTCCCCAAGGTGAAGAGTTTGAAGGGCATACTTTTTGAATGACTACATTCTGATATTTTTATCACAATATTCGATGCTTTTTTAGTAACTCCTCGTGTTTTTATGTTTCAGTTACATGAATTTTCATTCATTGTAGATGACAAGTAAACGGAATTTACATTTTGATGCCCCTGCCTGCATACAAATTATAACTGGCTTATTGCTCACCAGCTCGCAGCGATCCGCGCTGCCCGGGCTGGCGTGCTGGCCCCTGGGCGTGCCCCGGGGAAGTGCACCTGTGTCGGCGTGCCCGCCCCGCCTGGGGCCCGCTGGCTGTGGTGATGGAGACACGGCTTTGAGTTCCGCATTTCCTAGCTGCATCACTTCGTTAAAGTTTTATAGTTTTTTTCTGTTGTTTTTTGTTTCTTTTTTAAAAAATCCTTTCTAAACCTCAGTCTTCTCATCTGTTAAACTGGAACGATAATACTTGTCTATTAGAGTTTCTGGGCAGGTAAAGGGATATTTTATTTAACGTGTTCAGCACTGAAAAGATATAGCTTCCCTTTCCATTCTTTGTCTTAAAAAAAAAGGCAGGGGGGATCTACTTTTGTAACAATGGTATGCTTGCTTTGCTTTTATGCTGTGTGTATTTCCAGGGAAACCACGTATGTATGGTCAACCGACACGTGGTTCAAAGAAATGTACAAGATCAGAAACTTAGCTTTTCACCTGTGGTGGAGATGGTGCCATAATAGGACTGTCCCATCTGCAGAGTGCCCTCCAGCCAGATGTGGAGCACATGTCCCAGCTGGCGCTACGTGTCAGAGGGTAGCATAGCTGCCCCACCCCCACCCCCGCTTTGCAGGGTTTTGCCCCTGAAGCCAGCATCCCGGCCTTGATCACTCACATGTGTCTACCAGGTTTAACTTTTAGTTTGGAAAAAAAACACCATCTCCACCTGTCTTTTTGATTCCTAGCCCGATAGAATATTTTAGAATATTTCTCTAATCCTCCCCCCACCTCCAACTGCTCTAAGTTACAAATGGCCAGATTTCAGTCATCAGGAGAGTAGAATGTATTATTTTTTTGCAGCCTGTCTTACTGGGGGCCAGATTCCAAGGAGGCAGCCCGTGAGCTCACAGGCCAGGAGAGCCGGGATTTCAACAGTGTCAACAATCTTTGCTCATCGTACCAAAAAAGCAGCGTGTCAGTGCCGACTCATTAGCATACAGCCGCGCCGGGCTTGCTAACAAAGCAGGCTCTGGGGATCTGCTAATTTCTCCCCTACTCTTCTTCCTTGACCAAAAAGAAGAGGAAAAATAGCTCCAGGCAAGGGTGCTGTCCCTCTCCTGCGGGAATAAAGCATCACAAGGATTCCCAGAGGGAGAGCTTTGAAGTGATTTTCAAGTAATCATCCTTTGGAGAAAGGGGACCATCCATCCTTTGTTTTTCTAATCTTGTTTTAAATCATTGACAGGCAAATAAATCGCCATGTTGTCTGGTTAAAAATGATCCAGCCCCGAATCATTTTGCTCATCCCTTTAATAGTTTTGTTTAGTTAGAAAGCCTAAAAAGAAACCCCTGCCTAGGCCGGGGTGCACGTGCATGCCCCCCTCTCGATCTGTGTCTCTAGGCCTCCTTTGTTGGGGGGATGGAGGGAAGAAGAAACGTACAAGCAGATGTGCTGCTAGATCTACAGGCTTCTGCCAACCATATGGCGTCTTAAAGAAAGATGGTTGGAGCGTCTGGATTAGCAAAGAGTCGGGATGGGAAGCCATGTGTCGTGTTGGTACAGGCAGTTGTTTGAGCTCTCTCTAAATGGCTTCGGGAGATTGTGTAATGGAACAAATGGCCCCGCGAGCCGGGAACAGCCTTGCCGCTGCTGGAGAGGCCCCGGCCCTCGGGCGGGTGCTGCTGCCCCTTTCCCCCTGTATTTTGTTTTCTCCTTTTAGTGTTCTTCGAACTCTAAGGACTGACTCGGAACTTTTCAACTGATAATTACGCTCGCGGGCTCTCCCCACCTCCGCGTCCGCCTGCCTGTGCTCTCTCTCTGCTCCGGTAATTAATAACGCTCCGTCCTGCTCTGTGTCCTCTCGGTGGCCCCCTGCAGGGGTCCAGGCTCGGTGCTGCGGGCCCGACAAAGGCCGTTCCCGGGGGAGGTCGCCCAGCTAGTTGGGGGGAATATGTCCTCCCACCAGAATTTTCAGAAACCCCAGGAGGTGGGAAACCTTTTATTTCTTAGTCCGCTGAGAGAGTGATGTGGTCCCAGGTACCGAGCGCATGAGAGAGGTGTCCCTTTACTGTACCGGGCCTTGTGTATGGCATGTTTTAAAAATTATACTAATCTCACTGCAGTGGACTCTGGACTTTTAGGGCACACATGCCATTTACTTAGCGATTTGACACCCCAGGCTTCTGGTCCTCAACGCAGAAAGTTGATGTGAGTTTAAGAACCGAGACACTGGTCGGACATCGGCGGCGTTCCAAACGGCGGGCAAGTGCTCCCATCGCTCGGACTGTGGGGCACAGTCAGGTTGTGGGGTGCGGAGGCCGAGGGGCCGTGAGACCCACCGCCCCGCCTCCCCCAGCGAGCGCAGAGCTCAGTCCGTTCTCTTAGCCAGGCTCTTTGGACATTTCAACTACGTCTTAGGGCAGACAGATCTTATCTCTCCACTGTTTGAGGGCTGCTGCCCATGCAGTGTGACATCTTTAGCTGCTGGGAAAGTTAGGTCCGCCTCCTCAGTGGGGCCGGTAACAGACTCCGAGGCCGAGGCGAACCATAACTCATCGTTAACGGAAGGTGAAATGGGCAGTTGATTCTGTCAAAGAACCGGTGCGTTTATCTGACCAAATCATCCAACCAGTTTGAATGCGGCGGCCAGTCGGGTCAATGGGAGTCGCTGGTCAGTGCTGGTTTACACCGCACCCCACGGGGTAAGGTTTCCTGTCAGGTTCCAGTAGCCACCTCAGTGAGGCCACCTGTACCGGCCTCAGAGGATGGGATCCGGTAGGAGACAGCATCTGGGTTAAAAATGAGTTAGGTGCGGTCAACTGTGGGAACAAGGAGGCCGCGGTGTCTACTGCAACTTCCATCAAAGGTACTTTGAGCAGTGAAACTGCATTCTGTTTGTTTTGCTGGGTAACCACGTAAAGGCTCCCCCAAAAGAGGAATAAGTGAAACCTAGAGCAAGCGTGACTGGGCGCCAGTTGATGAAAAAGGGCAAAGGGTCTGGACACCTGAATGCGTCTTCAGACTGTCATCATTTTTATGAACTTGCGGCTGAGGCGGGTGATTTGTACCATCTTAAACAAGGTCATCTGAGAATCATTGAAGATTATTACCAACTTCTTTCATAAATAACTTTTCATAAATATTTTCTGCAAGGATAATGATACTACCCCAAAATTTCAGATAAAGGGCTATTTCAAATTTGTGAATTCTTTGTATTTATATTTAAAAAATTATTCCTGTGTCGTATACATAGGTTAACAAGTTCCTTTTTTCGTTTTTTTTGTTTGTTTTCGTTTTTCTTCGGTCATCTTTGCATTCTGAGCGTGTTAAGTGTGAGGGTTTTCTCCCTTTGTCTTCCGAATTTAGGCTGGGGGGGCGAGTGTCTGTGGAAAGCATAATTTTGATTGTTATCTAGCAATTGGAAGAAATTATCACTTTAATCCCTTTTACCTTCCAAGTGTACATGGTCCCAAATTTGTCAGCATTAGAATCTCTTGAAACAATGCAATTAAACTGCAACATATTTCCTAACAATCTTAATTAGGACAGTAACTGAAAAATGTAGATTAACAGAAGTTACTGTTTTTATCAACATATTTTCTCTTCTTTCCCGCCACTGTCACATCCCCCTCCCCCACCCTTTTTTTTTTTTGCTTTAAATGTCTGATGTCAGTTTCATGCACATGCACATTATGCACATGGCACCCAAGAAACAAAGTAAAAAATTCTCTTTTAATTCCGAGCTGCATGCCCAGCGCCACATGCACTGTCTGTTACATGTCGCTCCTCATGAGTTCATGCTGGGAGTTTCTTTTTAAAGGCAAACTGTTTCTGAAGAGTTCAGGTTGGGCAGATTGTGTTAGAAAAATCTCACTGTCTCCGAGTGGAATTAATATACTGATTATTCTGTGCAGGCTCAAACTGGCAGCGTGTGCAAAAGTTCAAGAGTGTCTGGGAAGTGAAATATGGAGAATTCGGGGGAGTGAGCAGAGACAAAGAATTGGAAGTAGGGTTTAGAAGTGAAACTAATGGTAACTTTGTAAGGAACGAGAAGGGATTCAAGTGTAAACACCTGTCATAAAGCAGTGCTCAGAATGTTCCTATGGAATTAGGAAGTTCCTGTTTTCCAGGGCACATTTTAGGACTGATCATAAAGATCAGTTTAGTTATTGGACGAGAATTCGGGGGGCGAGAAGGGGAGAGTGAAGAAATGTCATTCTCGGCACCATTTAATTTTCATTCCTCCGAGTTCTTAAGATCTTTGCCAGTTTCAATTAAGTCACATGAGAAGCTTAATCACTAACAGAAATTAAAACGGGTTGTAATATTTCTTCTCCCTCTCCATTAGCCAAGATTTTTCCCTGTTTAATTAAAATCTGAGTCCTCCATGCTCAACAACAAACAATGATTAATATTTTTTTGTTTACAAATAAGAAATTAAAAGGTAAGAAAAGCAAAAACAATCACGCGGCTCCTTTCTCATCACAAGGAAACCAAACTTTTTTTCTCACTGCTTCTCAGGGGAAAGAAATTGGGACGTGAGCTCGGAGTTAATGAAGCTTTCACCCATCTCCTCTCAACTGCCATCTCGGTTTAATCCTCTCCTTCTGCCCAAGTCCAGAGGCCCCGCGAGCCCCCGCGGAGCCCCCGGAGCCAGATGCTCCGCGCCCCGCCCTCCAGGTGCGGCGCGGCTCGGAGGCGCCCGGCTCTCCCGCGGGGCGGCGGGGCGCTCGGCCGAGCAGCCCGGGGGCGGGATGCGCTGGGGACTGCAGAGGGCGCGCGGCCGGCGGGGCCCACCCCGGGGCGCCGGGAGGTGGCCGGGGAGCAGGTGCGCTTGGCGCAGGTGGAGCTCTGCGGCCCGCTGCGGTCCCAGCGTGGAGGTGGGACACGCGCCGGGAGGTGCGTTTCTGCTTTGCTGGGTGGGCTATTTGAAGGAGCTGGGCAACCGAAACGGCTTGTCCTGGGCGTACGCAACCGCCGCTCACTCCGTCCCTGGAATTCACTAAAACTAAGAGGAAGCCTTTCATTGGCAGCATCTAGGATGGAGGAGCAACCTACCTACCTACTGGTTGGCAGCTGCTCTTCCCTAAGCGGGAAATCATCTCTGGGGTGACTAGTGGACGGGTCCTGCCGTCGATTGCTGTGGGTCAGGGCCCGGGAGGCTGCCAGTGTCCTGCCCCACGCATCTCAAGATGGTGGCATGCAGCCTGGGGGGAGAGGCACTGAGCAGGGCGAAGCCGTCCCCAGCCCCGCCACACACACGCGCACGCACGCACACACACACACACACACACACACACACGTCCCCTCTGTCCTACAGCCCCTCCCGCTGTGTACATGGCTGTCGGGGCAGCTGTTTCCACGGCCTGCAGCCTGCTTCTCCCATCCCGACCTCCCAGGGGCCGGCACGGAGAGGTTAAATGCTGTGTGGATGATGCAGCGTATCTGAGTTTTAATTCCCAGTTCACACAGCAGGTGCCCACCAGGAGTGGGGCCGTGACTGGAACTGTGGCCCATGTTGTGAGGGGCTCAGGTACAAGGGGTGCAGCCCTGAGCCCACTTGCTAGGGTCACCCCTGCCCACCGGGCCGGCGTGCTGCCTGTTGTCACCCAGAGCGGCCCCTGGAAGGCCTGTCCGCCTGTTTCTCCTCTGCCCCTCTTACTCAGGAAGCCTCGGTTTAAGAAAGATGGGTATTTTGCTCTATGTTTCGACACTGCTGCCTGTGACGGCGAAGCTCCCGCCGCCCTCGGAGCGTCGGTGGCCGTCGGCCCAGCCCTCCGAGGCGGAGGCGGCGCCTGCTCCCCGGCCACCATAGTCGGTTTCTGCTCGGAGCACCTAAAAGTTCATTGATGGCAGAGACATGGTGCTAGGCTTTCTTATTCCAGAGCAGTCTTAATATTCGTTCTCTTTGTCCCCTTCCTCCTGGCCGCAGTGGTTTCCTGGGCTACATGGGGGCATTTTGTTCTACTTTGGGGGAAAAAAAAAAAAAAAAGAGTAAGGAATGTTGGAAGCCTAGACTGGTTCTCTTGCCACTTCTTGCAAAATTCAAAATTTTGCAGCCCAAACATCGATCGATTTTGCTGGTTCCTTCTCCAAATGAGCCGGCCAGCGGCCTGATCGCCCTGGTCTGCCACGGAGCTTCTAGCCGGAAGAGTTATGCCATCATATTATCCCTACACTCATCACTGCGTGGAGGCGCCCCTTTTACTAAATGATTTATTACTCTTAGCAGAATTCCTTTGGCTGCAGATTTTATTTCTGAGTCACTCTGTTCAGCTCAATTGGTCGCCTTCAGTTACCGTGGCAACCAGCAGATGGGGTTCTTTGACAAGGGTCAGCGGGGAGGCTGCCTCCGTGTAGACGAAGGGGAGCCACATAAAAAGCTTGCAGCACTCACTGGCAGTTCTGCCGTGGACGGCCAGGAGTAGTCGCCGAATTACTTGCATTAAAACCTGATTAAGATGCGTGCCAGTAAGTGTGCCGCGGTGATCGACTCTGGTTCCTTAGCTGCCACGGGCTCACTCTTGCTCTGTCGCGCCTCTGTGACCAGTTTGACGCCCCCAGGGGTGGTCAGACGTGAAGGAAATAGATGGGAGCCTCGCACCGGTGTGTCCTCCAGGCCCACCACCGAGGGGTGTCGTCTCTGGGAGCCCCCAGGAGAACAGAACCTGTCTGGAAACCCCACACTGGGATCGGACACCCGAGGGGGCAACAGGGCAGGACACGTGCGGGCTGATAGTCCCAGGTCTTCTTCAAGGCAGCAGTTGCTTTTGTTGTAGACAGCACTCATCAGAATAAAATGGATCTTTCAATTGTTCCAGATTAAAGGGGACTAAAGAGATGTGACGACTAAGTGCGAAGGATCTTTTCTGGAGGAAGAAAAGGGACGTTATTAGGTCAACTGACAAAACTGGAATTCAGTAGGTTAGATAAAGGGATTATAGCAATGTTAAAGTTACCGTCATTGGTAATATGCTATGGTTACGTGACGGTATCTTTATCATTGGGACATAAGCACTGAGGTTTCTAGGCAAAAGGGACAATGATGTATGCAACTTACTGTCAAAAGGTTCAGAGAAACATATGTATACATACATATATAAACATATGGAGAGAATGAATCATAAATGGGGCAAAATGATGCTAATATGTGAATTTGAATAAAGGCTATGTGGGTATCTTTGTACTGTTCTTGCAGCTTTTTATAAGTATAAAATTATTTCCAGATAAACAGTGTTTTTAAAGGAGGGTGCTTAAGTTAAAGGTTAGGTAGGGCACAGTATTGCGAGGCAGTGTGGGTTTTCTGCTAGCGCTTCTCAATGGCCTTGAGCCAGATGTGGCCTGGATTTTACTCTGCAAAGTGTGGTTTTCAGCAGTTTTCATTCCTCTGTCCCGTTTTCCGTTGCACAGTGGGGCTGCGCTCACCATGACTCCGCTTCTGCTTTAAAAAGAGCTGCTTGTAGGTAACTGGGGCCCCAGGCAAATGTCGCCTAGGTTCTTCAGAGTCTAAGATTCTTGACATGTCGCTCCTGTCCCCGCTGTGTGTTTCATTATTCACACCCGGCCCTCCCAGGGTGTTAGAGCCCAGCCTGGGCCAGGTCGCACTTGCACTTTTAGATTACAAGGGAGCAGCGATGCACCAGGTGTCCCAAGTGGGCTAAGGTGAAACTCTGCCTCGTTTCCAGTGGAAGCTTCGTTTTAAGCAACTGGTCTGTGAGAGAGCCCGGGTGACATGTCAGAGGCTTCCGGGGTGCGTGGGGGGCTGCCTTTGTGCAGTCGCTGCCTGTTCCCAAGGGCGCTGAACCCCGGGGGAGCCCTCCGCCCCCACAGTGTGATTGCCAGACATAGGAGTCCTCCACCTCGTCAGCGATACCGCGAGAACAGAAATTGCGAGTGGCTAGAAATTTTTATAGCAATTAGTGCAAATGACATTTTTATTGTACTTCATTAAAGTCTGTCTGCAATCGAGTGCAAGTTCAAAAAGAACAAAAAACAGAACCAAATGGTTCTCTTTACTGAGCTAGGCGGAAAGGCTCTTGTCTGTAGAATTTCTTCCCTTTTCTCATACCTCGCAGGCCTTAGAAAATGATTCCGTGTCAGCTGTTTCTCAGGAAGTTGGCCAGTGTGTTACCTTTCTCAAGGTCCTCGCCTAAAATCCTTATTTTTTTAGAGTAGAATAGAAGTCAAGCCTTTTTTTAAAAAAGGATTTTGAAATGCCGCAAAGAGCACTGGATTTGGAGTCAAGAGACGTGGGTTCCAATCCTAGCTTTGCCGCAGACAGGCTGTGTGGCCTCGGGCAAGTCCCTTGTACTCTCTGGGCCTCAGGCTGTACTAAATGACCTCCGAGGTGCCTCTCAGCTCCATGACCCTGCTCTACCACCACGGGCAGCCAAGGCTGACTGGAAGTTTGAGAGAATGAAAAATTAAATGACAGGAATATAAATTCTCTTTATTGGAAATGTAAATTCTCCCCAGAACTGCATGATCCTTAGAGTGAATTACTCTATTGAAATCATTATTGAATAGGGTGGATTTGGGCAGAAGAGACATAAACAGAAAACCAGCCGCTGGAACTGCCTTACTCTGCTAAGCGAGGGGAACGGGCTGGAATGTGCTCCGGCTTCCTGAGCACGTGGCCTCTTCGCCCTGATTCCGTGTGACCCCGTCAGCGAGGCAGAGTCGTGTACAGCGCGGCAGCAGTCTCGAGCGTTGGAACAGCGTCTACAGCTTCAAATTAGTACGGTTTACTCACCGAAATCAGTTACCTAGAGCAGCAATTGGGGTCACTGGGTTTGCGAACTTCACCTTGGACACCCTAGGTGTGCTGTTCTGAGAACATAGCCGGCTGTGTTTGAAGATGGGGACACAGCAAAATTCTGGAAAGTTGCGGTATCGTAGACATTTGGAGCAGAAATAGAACTTAGTCATCTTCTAGCCCAGAGGCTGGCAAACTTGTTCTCTAAAGGGTCAAGTAATAAATACGTTAGGCTCTGTGGCCAGATGGATTCTGTCGCAGCCACTCAACTCTGCCGTCAGCGTGCAGAAGCCACCGTAGAGGCTGCTGAGTGAGCGAGCGTAGCCGTGTTTCAATGAAAGTCGTTTTAGGGGTGCTGAAAGTCGAATGTCATAGAATATTCGCGTCACGCAATATTGTTATTCTTTTGATTTTTTTTTCAATCATTTAAACATATAAAAGCCATTCTTAACTCGCAGATGGTACAAAAACAGGCAGCGGACCAGGATGAGTCTGGCCTGTGCCGCGAAGTTTGCTGACCCCGGCTCCAGCTCCTCCTCTCGTTTCACACGTGAGGAAACAGACTCAGCGATCACCTGGTTTACCTAACCTGTCCTGACTGACACCGGGACTTCGGAGGAGATTCGCATAGTTCTCATTCAGGCAGCTGGCTGTTTGGATGATCAAAATTGGAGCCACACGCACACAAAATGATTCTCCAGCACTGAGAATTAC
Organism: Pteropus alecto; assembly: GCF_000325575.1. NCBI lineage: Eukaryota > Metazoa > Chordata > Mammalia > Chiroptera > Pteropodidae > Pteropus > Pteropus alecto. The sequence continues at coordinate 815,975 of NW_006436814.1, forward strand.
AGTGCACCTGTGGTTCTTAAACGTGAGAATCTCGCAGAGGGCTTGTTAAAGCATCCACCGCTGGGCCCCACCCCGGTGTGTCTGCTTCGGGAGCCTGGGGATCTTCCATTCTCAGAATGGAAGTGGGGAACTTGAGGTTGAGAGCGGCCAAGCCTCTTCTTGCCCAGGGAGTTAGTGGTGGGATTTCAAAGCCACGTCCCTGCTTCCATGTCGGGCAGATTTCAATAGCATAGTTAAAATTATTCAATTTATACATTATACTCTGTCAGGAAGAAAGTTACTATGTATTAAAGCATATTTATGCTAAAAATGAAATTACAGGTCTCGTATTTGGTATGAATACTGTGCGTTGGTAAGTGGTTTGCACATTCTGACGCGTTTTCCAGCATGGTCCAGGCGTCAGGGGCCTTGCTAGGTGCTGGAGCTGGAGAGCTGAACAAGGTCCTTCAGAAGCCCAGGCCCGGTGGGCGCGGCAGACAGTGATGGCCGCAGTCAGCGTGGCTGGGAGGAGGGAGGACGGGCTGCGAAGAGGGTCAGAAGGTCTAGGAGACTGATCTACAGCACTGGGAGTCTGGGCTGTGTGGACAGAGAGGGACCGGGAGACAGGTGACTAGGGCGGTCCCTCCGCTCTGCACGAGAGGGACCCAGAGGGACGAGGGTGACACTGGGTCTTGGTAATCTCTGCCCCTTCCAGTTGTCCGAGTGGGGGAAAATGACTGATTTCTCTGGGCCTTGCTTTTCCCATGCAAGGAATGATGCAGATGATAATGACGCCTACTGATTAGTATCGTTAGAAGGATCAGATTAGTTAATGCATGCAAAAATGCTTTCGAGGCTCCCGGCCATAGTAAATGTTCAGTAAATATCAGCGCATTCTACTGGAAATAGGAGAGAACTGAGCGCATGGTGTACAGTCAAAATATTTGCGCCTTTTAAATCCACATATTGGTTGAAAAATGTTCTCGTACCCATGAGGACCCTGTCCCGGGGACACTGTGGGTCTGAGCCTCGTGAGAACACATCTCTAAGACAGGGAAGGGCCATCTTAACTGTAGCAGAATGACCAAGGAAGAGACTCTGGTCTGAAAACACTTCAGGACGAGAGACGTTTACCGCCACCACCACAAACCCCCCAGCAGTCTGAAGGAAGCGCCCAGGTGAAACTGTTGCATGAAACCACAACTCTAATCAAAGCCCATATAGGCACGAGGATGCGGGCCACCTCGGGGAAGGAGGGGTCTGGCCTGGCGACAAATCCGTCGGGAGTGGCCTGCAGTACTGGTAGCAGGTTCACAAGTGTTCATTTGATTATTATACCTCATAACTTATTTATACACTGCATATATTTTGTATGTATCACATACAACATAAAAAAATTTAAATATATGTATTCACTCGCTTTCACAGTATTCATAGCAAATGAGTGTCTGAAGCATAGGACCAGAGCTGGCAGCTTGCACCGCTTCTGTTTTGCATAAGATATTTCCCAGCCCACTCAGCTCTATAAAGTTGTTTTGTATTTCACCACTTGCTCCATCTTATCTTGAAGTCTTGAATATTAAAAAAACAACAACAAAAAAGACACGGTTCTGGTCATGCCTGCGGGCTGCGGGGAGAGGCCCGCTGTTGGGCCAATAGAGCTGTGACCCGGCCCAGTTAGCTGCGTCTGCGTCCTGGGCTTTAGAAAGAGCAGCGTGTTCCCATGGTAACCGAGGCCCCTGCCCGCCGGTAATTCCCGGGGAGCTGTCGCTGACCGCTCTACCCCAGCGTGCGCGCGGCTGCTCTTCTCCCCCAGGAGGCCCCAGTTCTGCCCAGTGGGGGCAGTTGTGCACCGCAGATCCTTCGGGAAATGGACCCACGATCGGGATGGCGACCCCAGCCTGGGGTGCAGACTGGACTGGACGTGTCCTTGGTCATGGATTGGCTGAGCCCGCTGAGCCCTGCGAGGGCGTGGGAGCACCAGGTGCTTCGAGGACAGGGACAGCCTCCCGCCCCGTGGGCCTGGCCCGGCCCAGCCCCTGGGCACCGTGATGGCACAGTGCAGACGCTGAGGACGTCGTGGGGGTCTCCGAGGACGCACGGAATGCCTGCCTGTGATGGAGGTGACATGCATGTCCCGGGAAAGACGGGCCCTGGTCAGGGACTGCGCTCTGAAATCTTGCGTCTCCTGCCTGCGTGCGGAGCCCGTGCGTGCTTTGCCGGCGACCGCGCTCCTCCTGGCGCGTGGGCCGCCGCCTGCCCGCTCCGCAGCCCGCCGGTGGTGGCGGCGCCACGTCGTTTACCTCGTGCCTAGTAGAGGAAATGGTGCAAAACAAGGGACCCCAACAGACCCAGAAATTGCCACCTCTGAGGATCCGAACATTGAAAACAAGTTTCCCGCCCCGTGAGGACCAGGGGGAGGCCGTCTGGGCAGAGGGAGCGGCCCGCGTGAAGGTCACAGGTGGGAAGAGGACAAGGGCGTTTGGGTGGCCGGAAAGCAGGAGTCTCGGCCACTGCTGGGGGCCTTACTGGGGTCCGAGAAGGGGTTGAGATCACCCAAAAAGTTACTCGGGGCGCCCGTGTCTAAGCCCTCAGCGTGGCCCCATGTGTCCGCCCTGCCCAGCGCCCTCATCCTCCACAGCAGCTCCCCGGCCACCACCTCGCCTCCTCCGCAAGCGGCCGCGCCCTCACCCGCTGGGCCGTGAGGATGAGGGTGCGGCGGCCGCTGCACGGAGCTCCCCAGGCTCAGCCGCGTCTTCCTCCAGCCGGCGCTGCGCAGGGCGCCCGGCTGCCTCGGGAAGCTGGACCCTTTGCCTTGGGGATTCCCGTCTCCCCTCCAGGGCCTCCCGCCTGCCAGCCCAAGTCCCTCCCGCCCTCTGCAGCCCCTCTTGCTGCCTTGCCCCAGCCAAGCCCCCCTCCCACATAGTCTCCCTCTTCTGTCGCCTGTAATCAGGCGTCTGCTGCACCTCCTACCGAAAGGGCGGGCATGGCCGCATCGCGTGCCACCGCCAGGCGGCATTCGGCCCAAGTTGCCCACCGCCCTCCTTGAGGCCTCCTCGTCCGCAGGCTCCAGGCTCTGCTCTCCTGGCTTTCCTCTTTCCTCTGGTCACTCGCCTCAGTGTCTTGCTGTTCCCTGTCCTCTGCCGCCCTTTAAATGTGGCTGTTCCCCAAGGCCTTGTCCTGGCCTTGTTCCCTCTCGTGGCAACCAGGGGTTCTTAGCCAGCGGTCCCGGAGGCCAAGGGTGCTGCTCGGATATCTGTGTTTCCAACGACCTTGAACTCGGCTCCAGGCTTTCCTGCCTGAATCTTGCCCTGCGTTTACAGCCTCTCATCTCTGTGGGTTCGGCCCACACAGCTGCAGGTCCAGGCAGGCCCTTCCTCGGCCCCAAGCCCAGTCACTGCTGGGTGGCCGGGTGGCTGTCTCTCAGGTACCTCACCCTGACCCAGAACTTCCACGCAGGCCTGCCCCACCACTGTTGCCTGAAGGACAATGTCCATATTTGTTAGTCTGGCTGCAAAGCGTTGCTGGACCCGGCGTTACTGCTCTGAGCAGCCCACGGTCTCTGGCTGAACCACACCGCACAGCTGGAAGTTTCCAGGCACCGTGGCCTCTGCAGTGCTGCCCCGCTGTGGGAAGGCCCTGCCCTCGCCCCTGCCATCCCAGCTTGCCAGCCTAGTGACCTTGGAGTGGTCATTTATCCTGTCTGTGCCTCAGTGTCCTCATCCTTAAAGTAGAGACAGTTACAGCTCCTACCTCATGGGATTGTCATAAGCACTAAAAGTTAATAAACGATAAGCACTTGGCACAGTGCCTGGCACAGAGTAAGCGCTCAGTATGATGATGGTCTAGGTCCTAAGCAGACAAACCTTCCTGGACTTCGCACTTGCCCCATCGACCGCTGACTCCTCTGCCTGCACCGGGTCCTGTTTCAGTGAAGCACCTTTTGCTTTCCAAGCTCATCTCTCCTTAATTGGCGGGGACCGTTTGTATTTCTGGGTGTAGTCTCAGTATCCACCTTAGTACTTGACCAGGAGAGCTGTCTACCAAGGATTGGTTGGTTTGAATTAACTTAATGAATTAGCCAACCACTAACAATGGTTAAGAACATTTGATTACTGTCTAGATTGGCCTCTGTGCTCTGCCACTTCTTATATCACTGTGCGAGTTAACTGAACCTCTCAGCTTCGGTTTTCTCAGCTGCAGAAGGGATGCTGGCTCCTACCTTATGGGATTGTTGTGAACTTCTAACTAGATAATCTATGTGAGGGAATCGGCGCAGACTCAGGGAGTCTTAGCTGTGGTCAGTGGTTGACGGCAGACGTGAACTTAGGACGACAGAAAGGAAAGCAGTAACCGCCATGGAAAGTCAAAGACAGATTCTGACTAAGGACACCCCGAGAAATCTAATGGTAATGAAACATCCACGAACAGAGTGTAGGCTGGGTTGTGTATCATTTGGGGAAGTCTATTCCAAAAACTATTTAATAAAGATCTGTTATCCCAATATTCAAAATAGGCCTTCAGAGAGCTGCCACTGAAATATATTTCCTTGGCAAAGTCTCTTTTATCTAAAATCTTTTTTTTTTTAACAAATGTAGGTTTGGGCGTTGTTTTTACCTTTTCCAAGCTTGTGACTTTGCTGCTGCGCATGGAGTGACAGAATAGAAGTGGGCCCTGAGGAAGGAGGGAGCATTTTTTTTAAAGAAAGGCACTCATGAGAGGGACCGCGTGGAGCGTTCAAGTTGGCTCAAGCTGAGGCAAAGTGAATCCATCCTTAGCTCTTAGCCATGAAGCTAGTGAGGGCGTTAGCCTCCCCGAGGGAAGGCAAGACTTTCCCACGGGGCTTACTCCTCACATAGCGGTGCCTCTGCAGGAACCTCTGGGCAGCTGCTTTCCTGCCATGATGCAGGCTGGCACCCAGGAACTTGAGTCAGCTGGTCTGGGTGGGGCCTGGGTGCTCCCAGGTAACTGCTGCTGGGATCTGAGGCCCACAGTTTGCAAAATACCACTGACAGCTTCATCATGGTTCCGAGGGCTCCACAGGAGGAGGGTCTAGACAGGAACTGGACCCGTATCTGGCACTGAGCCAGTGTGGCCAGCCCACAGCTGGCTTTTCATGCAGCATGAGCAGGCTCTGGCTCAGCCCGCAGCTCTGGGTGAGGCAGCCATCTCTTTTCAGGAGCCCAAAACACTTACTGGCCCCATCAGTCCGCAGGATATTTATCCCGTTCATCAGAGCACGGGGCAAGGGATGGAGGGGAGAATGGCCACCAACAGCACCTTCTGGCCTTTAAGCCGTCATGGTGTCTTCTAGTTGTCTCATGTTTCTGTTCCATCTGTTTCAAGCAAGCAGGAAGCCAGTGGGCTACTCCATCAGTAGCTCTCAGCCCGTGGCTCTCTCCACATCGTGCCTTGATTGGAGGGGGAAAGCCGCCAAAGGGTAGAGAGCTCAGGTGATAATGTTGACGCTTTTCACCTGTCTGATTTAAATAGCCAAGCATTAGATTGTCCGCTGCTCAAGGGAACAGGCTGTTCTCATCTCTGCATCTTCAGTGGTACCCACTCCAGTGCTGGACAGCAAAGTAATGAGCAAAACAGTGGTGGCTGCCTGCGTTTGTCAGTGGGTCAGCCTAGGCACGATGCCCCTGCCCTTCCCCGACCCCAGTCCCCCCTGCCCTCCTCGCACTCCCCAACCCTCTGGCCCAGCCTGTCTGTCACCTAGGATGTCCTCGCCTCTCCCAGCTGCTCCGAGCTCAGGAGGCATTGCAGGAAAACTTCTGTTTGGTGTGATGTCAGTGGGGTGGTTTCAAGATTGCGCTCAGGAAAAATTGTCCCCACGAGACACCGTGTTGGGTGGGGGAGGGAGGACAGATTGGCTTTACCAAAGCCACAGTGCCATAGTTCACCAGAGGAAACTTATCTTTAATTCCTCCGAGATCAGAATAAGGGTAACTGGGACAAGGGGGACATTACTGTCATTGATACAGTACAGAAGAAGGAGGGTGCTCACGCTTGGTTGGAAGGTCCTTGCTGTGTGGTTCTGCCCCGGCCTGATCCGGGGAACTGGAAGGCTGGGCAGGGTCCGACTGCAGCCCAGGCTCGGGGGAGAGGGAGCACCTGAACCTGGCCTTCAAGGGCCACAGACACTGGAAAGAAGGAATAGGTCGCGCCCTTGGCCCTTGCTCTCCTCCAGAACCAGAAGGGAGCAGGAGGCCGGTGGGCGGGGCATGGGCTCGTGGGCGGGGCCGGCCCGAGGCTGCGGCGGGGGGCGGGGCGGGCTGTGTGAGCATGCGCAGTGCCTGCCCTGCGCGCGCGGCGGCTCCCTCCTGGGTCGCCGCGTCGCACCCTTGCGAATGCGGGTCAAACCGCAGGAACAGTAGCAAAACGCTGGGTGTGATTGGGAACCGGGAGCCCACGGAGTGTTCGGAGGAGGGGACCGGGGTGGGGACTGGAGCGGCAACAAGTGTGCCTTGGGGAGCAGTTTAGACTAAGACGCCCGCAGAATCCACTCGAGCTTGAGCGGGGCGGCCGGGGTGGGAGGTGCGTGCGGTCTGGGAGTGCAGAGGGCTGCAGCTGTCCCGAGGGTGCGGGCGGGCGCGAGTCGAGTTCCAGCCTGCTGCTGGGTCTCCCGGAGAGCAGGCTTATCTGTCTCCCGTCGCCCCATCATTTTTGGGAAGTGAGCCGGCCCGCCACGAAGGCCCGGGGGAAATGTTCTGGTAAATGCTTAGCTGTGCTCGGGGCCCACCAGAAACGCCTGCAGGGGAACGTGAACGAGGGCATCCTGAGGCCAGTGTCTGCAGGACGGACTTCGAGGTCTTCAACTCAGTGAACTCAGTGTTGGAACCGTAGCCCCGAGTTTGAAATGCATCCTGAGCTTTAAAAATCTTTGTGAAAATACAAGTTAATTTCATTGCTGGTGCTTTTGGTCGGTGAAGACTGTGAGGAAGGGCCTGTGACACATCCAACGTCTTTCCAGAAGTTAGTTCTGGGTAGTTGTTCAACTCTAAATTTAATCCAAAGCCTGTATTTCCACGGGTGAGTGTGCCACTGGCTGGCTGTAGCAAGCCGTCTGTGGACAAATGAGGATAATAGTTTGAGTGAATTACAAGTCTGGAAAGGAGAGCCCATCAGCAGAATGACAAATTTAGGATCTTTAAAGACATCTGGTCAGCAATGCCAGAGCTGGTGATTGAGATTAATAATGGAAAAGCCTTAGTCCAGTGTTTGCGTCCTCCCTCCCCCTTCTCCGGCCTGGAGCTGACGGCTGCTCCAGGCGTGGCCGGCCCAACAATGGAGGCATTTAGGCCCCTCCGCCCCCACCTTGACCTCTGTGAGTTTAAGTTTTCAGGTTTTCCACTTATCCGGCCTGTCTGTGTGTTTTCTAATTATGAAGGCGGCTGATTCTCCCCCACATTTGGTACAAATCCACTCAACTTAATAAATGCGTTACCGGGGCCACTGCTCGCTGAAGCCTCAGGATCACCCCCAGACTCACAGCTCCGAGTTCACTGTCAGGAGCCTCCTCAGGTCCGGGAGTAATGGGACATGCTGAAAGGGCTGAAGTTGGCCGTCGTCCCCCTTTACTCTGAAGCCCAAGGCCCCCAGTTCTCAGGACCCATGTCTAATTCTGCGGTGGATTTGTCTCCAGGCTGAAGCAGCTGGACAAGCACAGCCAGGCCACAGCCCAGCAATTGCTGCAGCTGCTCAACAAGCAGGACCAGCTCCTGCTGGAGAGGCAGACCCTGTCAGAGGAGGTGGATCATCTGAGAGCCCAGGTACCGTGTCAGCCCAGCGCTGGGGTGGGCGTCTTCAGGGCAGGCCCACCCAGGGGACACTGGGGTCTGCAGGCCCACCCACCAGGGGACTCAATGGGGTCTGCATCGTGCTCTTGTCCTCCTTCCTGGTTTCAGAGCCGCACCTTAAGTGGCTAAGATTTCCAGTGACCACAGTGCTCAGCCAGTAAGGTAGGAGGGGGTCCTGAAGAATGTGCTGGGCAGTGGGGGACACAGAGACCTGTGAGCCAGGGGCCTGACCTCCCTAGAGAGCCACACCAAGTGCTAAGCTGTGCCAGGCAGGAACCGCTACCAGGGGTGCAGGAGGCAGGGCGAGGCCTGCAGGGGTCAGGAGGCTCTTAGGAGGAGGTTGAGGAATTGGAGGTTTGAATTGGTTGAGGAATGAGATGCTCCCAGTTATGGGGGTCATTGCGACTGGAATGCAGGCGTCTTGTGCTAAATTAGCTGGCTGATAACTGAGCTAGGATTCTGAGTGCTTGCAGAGGGCCTAGCAGTGGCACACATATAACGTGCAGTAACTCCCTTTACCCTGAACAAGCCTTCAGGGCTGGTTATTGTCCCCATTTTACAGATAGGGAAGCTGAAGCTCAAACAAGTGTCTGTAGCTAGCAAGTGAGGACACTGAATGGAACCTAAGTCTCACTCCACAGCCCAGGCTTTTCAGGTTAGACCCTTGGCCGTGAGCGGGGAAAGTGCCCAGGTGAGTCTGGAGCACAGCATGAAAGCTTTTTTTTCTAAATTGCTTCTCTTCCTGTCAGAGAGGCTGGGCTTTTTGCCCCATCGAGCAATTTGTTAGGATAATGAGGTGGTCCGTGGCTGGCCGTGGCCTCAGCCTTTAATTAGGATTGCACCCAGGTGCTCTGTGAGTGCCCGGGGGACGTCACGCAGTCCGTGCTTGGAATGATTCATGGGAAAATGCATCTGGAAATGAAAAGGATGAGAACTTGTCTGTCATTGTCCTTTCAAAATGACCATGTGCCAAATGGATATCGGGAGCCTCTATCCTCTGAGTGATTCTCCCACTCGGCCCACAAATTCGTCTGCAAAACACTCATTTGTTCCACAAATAGTAAGTGAACACCCCATCCCCTGCCAGCCACTGAAGTAAGGCCTGGGGATGAGGGCCTCCGAGGCTGCTCACAGGGAAGATGGAGCCCGCTGCTCCAGGTCCGAGCCACACGGGACGGTCGTCCGGGATGCCCGTGCGCAAATGGAAGGAGCGTGGTTCTCGGGCCTGTCCTCACACGCGCAGGCAGCATCCGGGCGCGCGGCGCAGGCATCAGCCTTCTAACAGACAGGGTGGTTCTGACGGACACTGAGGTTTCAGAACCGCTGACGCGTTTGCAGGCAGAAAGAACAGAATGATTCCAGCCCGTGTGGTGGGCGCGAGGCCCTGAGCAGGTCACGGAGCCTCAGTTTGCCCGTCGGCGCAGCGGGCGTCCTGCCAGGCCAACTCGAAGGGCTGCGAGGTGCTGGGCAGGATCACTTGCCGGGGAAGTGCCAGGGTTTTTCTTTTCTTCTACCAAAACTTGAGAAGGCCCTGGGGGAAGCACAGGGAAGGCGGGGCCCTGTGGCGCCAGCAGCCAGGTGACGAGGTGACGATGCTCACTCCTCTCTCCCCTGCTTCGCCAACGGGCTCAGGCTCCTCTCCCTGCACCAACCTAGGGCAGCACCTGACTGACTGGGCCGGTCCTGCGGGAGGCCCTGGTGGTGTCAGCCGAAGGTCACGGCCACCGGGTGGTCTCCAGGCAGGTGACATGGCCTCCTGCCAGGTATGGTGGAGGGACGGCGCTTCATGACATGAGTATTTCGACTTCTAAGAGCCGGGAACTACTTAAGTGGATTGCGGGGCATCTTCCTGACAAGCTCTGCGCACATGGCAGTTCCCTGTCCATGTGGACTAAATCGTTGTCGTCGTGTGGGGTTTGCCTTTAACTCCCCATCTGCCCACCTCACAGCCCACTTCTTATCCTGGATCATCAGTGCTTACAAACCTCTTCAATGCAAATAGATTGAAAAATTTATGTGAAATACATTAAGCACGCGCACGCGCGCGCGCGCACACACACACACACACACACACACACACAGACCCAAAAAAAAATGCTCAAGAAGAGAATGGGGCCCTTCTTCCCTTTGCCTGAAGCAACAGAAACGATCTGACCATCCTGTGCTCTCAGAGACCTGCCAGCCTGGCTCACCTCAGGTCCACATGTTACATTTGGAGTTGTTTTAATATGAACATGACAAAAGAAGTTTGGTAGGGGAACCATTGGCTTCAGAGCAAATACCAGTGTTCAGACGAGGCAGGAACCCAGATTTGCAAGCTCTGCAGAATATCTAAACCGGAAGGCCTGGCCTTTCCAGCCAGGTGTGGCGCTGGACCTGCTTTGACCGTGGAATGAACGCGAACTGTAGCTTCGCGTCCCTTGAGCCCTCGAAGTGAGTATGAGCAGCCAGGCTCCCTCTCTTCCTGGCGAGGGCGCTCTGGCTCCTGTCTGGTTTCCGGACGCTTCCATTTCCTCAGCCTGGACGAATTAAGCATAATCACTGAATTTCGCACGTCAGCCTCTAAGAATTTCTGTCCACTTAATGCCCAAAAGAGAATGGACATTTTCTGGCCCAGGCATCTGCTCTGGAGCCGAGCCACGTCCCTCTGATTTGCTGTTCTGTACCAGCCCCATGTCCTGAAGCAGGCGACGGGGCTCAGGGCTGGCCTGTGGCCTCTGACAGGAAACATCTAGCCTGTTTAGAAGGCTTTATTATTCTAAATTGTTTCTGCTTAACTTCGGAAACGTGCACAGCAGCACGTCTGGCAGAGGGAGCCAGGCACAGTCGTAACTATGCCTCAGTGACGTTTGGCCCTGAGAATTCCCATCTTGCCCTTAAAAGCTGCTGTGGTGAGTGAGGTGAGCTGGCCAGAAGGGGCCCGCCTGGGGCCGTGGCTCAGGGCGCTGACCACCAAGCTCAAGGCTGCTTTTCACTTGTTCTTAGTTTAGGACTAAACACAATGGCTTTATTAACCTCCCACCTCACTCAGGGTGGGGCAGGGAAGCTTCTGGAAAATGGCTTTTAAAACTCACAAGATGCTGCTTTGGTCCTTGTGAAGAAACAGACGTGGCAGCACTAACCCAGGCCGACTCTGAGCCTGGCCCGCACCTCTCCGCAGGCCCAGGTCTTGGTGTGAGGGCCATGGGAGCAGGAGCTGGGACGCAGGCCCCATGGGGGAATCGGGCCCTTGGTGGGGGTGGTGGAGTGGGGGCGGTGTCCAGGGCAAGGAACCAGGGGCCCAGGGGAGTTTAGGACGAGGCCTGACAGCTGGGAGCCGGGTCAGGGGTCTGTGACCCAGTGCGGGGCGGGGGGGGGGCTCACATCTGGCCAGGAAGGGTGGTGCCAGCTGGTGAGGAAATCAGAGTCTTTCTTGGGGAGAATGAATGGCATCTGAGAGGTGGTAAAGAGTGGAGATCATCTGTCCACTTAGAGGACTGTCTGATACGCCAGATGATTTTATTTATTTATTTGGTGATGAATATGGTTTCAGCCGATTTGCATTTTCTGATCGCCACCGTCTCACCAGGCCGTTTGGTCCATCCTCCATTCAGTCCCTTCAGACGAATCACTTTTACAGTTGAGAAAACAGCGTCTGAAACTGACTCACCAGTGATTAATCAGTTGGCCCTATGACTTTTGAGCATTCTTGGCAGTGAATTTACTTTCTAATTTGATTTAAACTTGTGTGCGGATCCAGCAGCCATATGTGATTATACTCAAAATCGTGGACATTATCTCGTTACACCAGAGGACTCGTGGAAGGGAGCTGAAAACCAGCACGAGACACAAAGCCCCACAAGATGACGAAGGGAGGGAAGGCCCGTTTGTGACCTGAAGCAAAGGGAGGAGGGAGGCTTCGGGAAGCTGAGCATGAAGCCACCGCGAGGCTGGGGCCAGCTGATGAGCTGAAGGCTGCACGAGGAGCCATGGTCGCCCAAGCGGGGACTTGGAGGTGCTCATGGGGTTTTTGGGGTCCTTCCTGGAACCCTGGGGGCTTTGACCAGCTGACGTAGGAGCTTCCACGAAGTTAGCTACCTGGAAGACAGATGGTGCTTGAATAGAACAGCAAATACACTGAATAAAATAAATTAAAAGCCTCCTCCTGAACCAAGATTTTTTGGAAAGAATTCTAAATAGATGAAAACAAACAATTTGATTTCAACCAAATTGTTGTTTTTTTGTTTTTATCCTGATTTTCACCCGAATTGTCAGTCTCAAAAATAAACACTGATACATTCCCAGAAAATATTTTTCAAATAAAAACTGACTCTGTTAAAGTTTGCCCTGATTCTTTCAAAACTGTGTACAAGACACTGTCAACCAAAGTGACTTGCATATTTTTTTAAATAAACTTGAACATATGCAGCTAAAATGTCATTAACTCCATGTTCCCTGGGTGTTTTTAAAGGGTGACACAAGACCTCTGGTGCTGTATTTCCAGCGTGAGGGTGTTAGGCCATCAGAGCAGCTTCCTCCAGCAACGCACAGTGTCGCTTAACTTTGTTTTTTAAAGGCCTGCGCGTAATTATTATTGAAAAACACGTACTGCTTCATTTCAGCCCAACTTGCTCTTCCGTTAACAGTTCCCTTTGTCCAAGAGTGAATAATTTCAGAGGAAGTCCCATGGAAGAAAAAGAAGCTGAATTTTATACCGCTTCAGATCCATTCGCTCCACTTATTGCTTCCCGAGTCAGACATTACATTTTGCAATATAAATTCACAATCAAGATTTTAAAGGGAGCTAAATATTTTAATCCAATTAGACAAGTGAACAAAACACTGAATATTACATGTAGTGTAGATAAGTGGTTCTTGCCTTTAAAAGACTGTAATTCCGTCACATTACAACCCCAAATGTCAATGTTGTCTTTATTTTTAACGCTTTCAAACATGAGGCAGCCAGAGGCTCCACTCTCTGCTGTTGGTGACACTGTCTGTCCTTTGGGAATTCTTAAAATCTACTTACCATGGAAACATGGTTCGTGTAAAGCACAGACACCTGCCCGTGTGCAGAGGCGTTCTCGTGACTTCGGGGATCCGAGAAGGCTGGAGGGCTGCACAGCCGGGGCCCGCGAGCTGCAGAGGGAAGTGCGTTTGCGTGAGCTCTGGGGACGAGATGGGTGGCGCATGCCAGGCCCTGGGGCGCGTACGTCCTCAAACTCGGACCCCTCCCGTCTGGGTGCCCGATTCCCGGCCTCCCCCACGTCACAGCCCCTGGTCCAGTCCCCAGTCACAGGTCTCAAGATGCCGCTTCCTAGAAAACCAAGGAGCCGGGTCCCCACCTTCTCTCCAAGCACAGCTTGCCTGCCTCCCCTTCATTTTGCTGGCTTCCACGGTCTCCCGTTTGGGGAGCACAGAGGCAGCAGAGCCAGGCCCCATATCTGGGGAAAATGGGCCTTGAACAATGGCTGCTGCCGAGCCTCACTGTTGGCGGCCGAGCCAGCAGCCGGGAGGGAGGACTGGACAGCGGGCCCACGACCTGGCCGTGAACTCCTGCCCGCTCCGCAGCTGGCAGCAGCCAGATTTCAAGGAAGACTGTGCCCAGCGAAGTGGGCGAGGGGCCCAGCCAGCGTTGCAATCCCTCAGGGGACACAGGACCCTACTGACCCCGAGGTGCCATCCCTGTGACCTGTGCTGGGTAGGGAGGACCCGCCTTCGCACAGGTGAGCACTCACGTTTGGAGGCTGTGTTTCCACAAAGTTCTGCAGAGGGCCGGTGAGAGCCCTTCCTCCTGGACAAGTCAGTGACCACCTGTGGTTCCCCTGGCTCGTCTGTTCCGGATGGCCTGCCCAAGTGGACTTCCGCTTCATCCCATCTGTGGGGGCTTGCCCGCCCTTCCACTAAGCTGTCAAAAGGCCACTGAAGAGCCTGGCTTCTGAGGTCCAGTTGCCCAGGTTCAAACCTCAGCTCTGTGCCACTGCAGGGGAATTTTTCAGCTTCCATATCACTGTTTCTGGCTTTTAAAAGTTGATAATAGACCCTTTAAAAGGGAGCTCCTGCACCCCCTATGCAGGGCCCCACAGAGGCGGCCAGGGAGACGAGGAGCCAGCACTGAGGTCACTGTGGGCGTGAAAGGGCCACGTGGATAATCGTTTAACATCCTTTTTGTACAGATAGAAAAATTAGGCGTGGAGGGGTGACGGGAATGGAACTGAGAGTTGATCGAATGGGCAGGGAGCCAAACTTCCAGAGAGGCTGGTTGTCATCCCTGGGCCGGGGCGGGCTGGACGGGGTGGCTGCCCTACCCGGGGAAGGCGGCCGCCCTGGCCCACAGCAGCACTGGCAGCAGCGCCCTACTCCCAAAGCGAGGGCAGGGGACCCCAGGGCAAGCTTTGAAATGCCCCAGGTGGAGGTGGGGCCGGGATCCTGCGCTCTCTGGTTAAAAAATAGATGCTTTCTTGCCGAAGGCCCAAGGACGAGGCCACTTTTAACCTGGACACAGAAAGTGCACAAGCCAGTTGGGGAGCAGGACGCGGGGGTGTTCGATTTGCAGGGGCAGCTGAGAGGCTGGGGCGGAGGCCAGGGCAGGCCGAGGCCGCAGTCCTTCCTATGGTGTGTCACGAAGCCCGCCGCGCACACGGGCTTGAGAACAAAGCTGCCGGGCAGGCTCCGCTGGACCCCACTGCCCGGTCACCTGGGGAACAGTTGAGGTCATCCAGACAGACTCCCTTTTCAAACTGGGAATTTGAAGTCAAACTTCAAAAATAAATTAGACACAAAAGTCAGAGTTTGTGGAGAGTCGGCTCTGTCAGGATTTAAAATGGGAGCAAAGCAAATGCGTTGGCTAGAGCAAGCTCGCTGATGGGAGCGTTTCTGTCCTCGGTGGACAGTATTTCAGGGAGCGGCTGCCAGGGTGTCCTGCGGGCTGTCCTCTGACTGGAGGGCAGCCACAGACAACCGCAGATGTGGCCACGCCACCCGGGGGGCCACAGTCAGGGGCCTTGGTGACAAGTTGAAAGGCAGAAGGGAAGACGGTGGCCCAGGGGTCAAGCCACAGTTCAAAGGGCTGATGGCCCCCCGGCCGCGGTCCTCGTTTCCCCCGCACAGCACAGGTGACGGCCGCGGTGTGGGCCGATATCCCAGGGAAGTGACGGCACAGAGGCCAGTCGTGGGCAGTGAGCGAAGCTTCTGTCCAGACGAATGCCCGGAGAGCGGGAAGCGCCGGGAGGTGACCCTCCTGAAGACGCGGCTCGCTGAGCGGACTCGGATGCTGCATCGCGCAGACGAGCGATGGTGTAACCACCGATCATTCGGCCAGTTATTTACCGACTGTCCCCGGGGCCCGGGCCCTTGTGGGCGCTGGGGACTGAGCAGTGAACCGTAAGCACCCAACGGGAAAGCGAGGCGAATACAGGGCTTGCCCCCCAATCCAAGTAAAACGTAAAACGCCGAAGAGAAGCGACGTCTGATT
>NW_006436814.1:831475-843471 GCF_000325575.1 Pteropus alecto
CGTTTCCGCCGCTCCTCGCAGTCGGTCTGCAGCGTCAGGGAGCGGCCCGGGTCCCCATCCCCGTCTCAGGAGCACCCGGGTCCCCATCCCCGTCTCAGGAGCACCCGGGTCCCCATCCCCGTCTCAGGAGCACCCGGGTCCCCATCCCCGTCTCAGGAGCACCCGGGTCCCCATCCCCGTCTCAGGAGCACCCGGGTCCCCATCCCCGTGGGCGCCCCCGGGGATGCCCGGGCCCCACAGCCCCCAGGGCCACGACGGAGGAGGGTCCGCCCACCTCTGGTCCACGTCCTGCACCCCTGCCCCGCACCCCCGTCTCTCGGGCTGCACCACACACGCGTTGTAACTGCCCCATGTCAAGCCACTGCGCTCAGACTGCTTTCCATGTATTTGTCTTGCATGAATTCTGTCTCGGTTTCATTCACTGTCCTGGCCTGGAAATCCTCAACAAGTAATGGTGGTTACGCTGGGACGACAAGGGCCCCCGCTCCAGGCCGGGCTCCGGCAGCCGGCTTCGAGGAGGCCCAGCCGGACAGGCCAGGCCGGGCCTGTGGCCCTACGTCACGCTCTCACTTAGCTCCCGAAGCAAGAACTGGGGTTTGCAAGATGCCATCTGCGCTCTGCCTCTGGTCCCTGTCATCTCAGGGGCGGGATTCCCACTTTGCCCAGCAAGGCCTGTGTCACTCACCGACTCGCAGAGCAGAGACCCGGCCCTAGAGAAACGTCCTGGGGGCCGTGACCATTTCCAGGGCTTTCGACACCACTTCGGGATGTGGTTTGAACGAGAGTGAACAGCCCGTCGTCAGCCAGTCCTTGCCTAACTGTGGCTCCCCCCGCAGCTTTCAAGAGCTCGTTCTGAAACATCGATCTGGGTTTAAAACCAAGAGGCCCCGCGCGCCAACCCCCCTTCCAGGGTGTGGGAGGCGGTTTCCACGCGAGAATGCTGTTATCCATGTCACATGTCACAGTGAGCTGTCTGCAGCGCTTTGCAGGTTTCAGGGCGTGTCCCCTTGCCAGGAGTTTGTGAGGGACGCTCGGCCTACATCCCGCCCGTGTCACTTCACCCGCTGTGACGTCTGAGCGAGTGGTGACCGCGCTGGCACGGATCGGGTTTCCTGGACGGGGACAGACCCTGTCATCGTACTGCGCTTATTTCAGAGACACACAAACGTCTGGAATACAGTCTGTCTTCAGACTTAAAGCATTCAGACAAAGTAGTTCACTTCATATATTCCTATTTGGCAAGGGTCGGATCTGTGGTAACGATGAGGAATAAACTGCTCACACGGTTGGTCACATACAATTCCTAACAAATTTTCTCTCCAAAAATTTAGAAGAGTTAACTAAACCAGTGAGAAGACAAATCACATTGAAGAACATGATCTATTTAAACTTACTTTTTATTATCATTTTTTTTTTCCAGTTACCCAGCATGCCACAATCCGATTGCTGACCTGGATGAAACAGAGTGGAATGATTTACAGAGATATTTACATTCATCTGATTTGTACGTGACGTGCCACAAGGTCCCGCGACCCTCCGGGGGCCGCCGCCTGACCGCGGCGTGCCGTGCGTCACCGCCCCCTGCTCTGAGCGGCCCCTGCATGGTGGCGCCTGGGCCTGGTGTGGACTTTCAGAAATGGCTCCACGTCATTCTGTTTTTAGATCTGCTCACTCGTATGCTGTTACACATATGAATTTCAATAAATGAACTTTATTTAAAGACTTGAATGGTAATGTTCACTTTTTACCTTGTAGTGATGAACAAAACACACCAAAAAGGCACATATTTTAACTAGGCCAAAGGGTATTAAGGACCAGACTATTTCCCCTGCCACTCACGTTTCTTTCCCTCCTCGTGATCTACGTTATTCTCTCTCAGCTTTGTCTTTAACCAACATCCCGTAAGCCTTCATTTATCAGCCTGCGGATCTGCGCACAATCGGAAGATGCCGGGAAGTGCTAGGAGTTATCCCTTCCACTCTGTCAACAAAAACGAAGCATCATCTCTGCTCAGTGGCGTCAGGCTGCTTCTTCAATGTGCAGTATTTGAGAAGAACCTAAAACCGTACTCAGTGAAATTACATTTCTTAGAGTTCTAGCGAATATCTGTACACAGATCATTTTAGTTTAAAATAGTATTTCAGCTATACACAGTTAAGCCCTCAAATGCTTTAAAGTAATTAAAAAAAAAAAAAAAGGGCATTTCAATGTTGTTATCTTTGAAGATGACAATGGGACACTGGAGACAGGGCTGCCTCTGGGGCAAGTCCCTGACCTCAGGCCGTTTGGTCTCCCCGGGGCAGCGGTCTGTCACCGTCATCGCCATCATGGCCTCTCAGAATCCACGTGTTTTAGGCTGTAGAGGCCGTGGGATGATACACGTGTAAAGACCATTAGAGTCTCGAGCATGAAAAGGTTCAAGCCTGAAAGAGTAGAACTTCTATTCAGAGTCAGAAGTTTTTGATTTCATCGAATGTGCTAGACATAAAGGCTGTCACGCTAATTGTCCCTAATTGTTTTAAGGATACAGTAAATAAATTATACAAGTCTAAAAATAGCACCTTTTAAAGAATTGCAGAGGTCACTTTTTCAGTCTCCTGGATCTGTCAGCCCCCGTGGTTCAGAGCGCACACGTGAGAATGCCCTTGAATGTGGCTGTGTGACACGCACATACGTCCTTGACTGACTGTGGTCCCAGAGCCATTCCTCTGTCTGGCTTAGTCACAGGATCCAAGCCGAGTTTCTACGACAGGAGGTCGATGAGGTAAAATGAGAAAAAGGCCCCATCCAAAACGACTCTAGGGGATCGGGTTGTGGTCCAACCATCCTGCCCATCTACTATCCACGGCTAAGCCTGTTCATCGGCCATGAAGTTCTAAAAGTATCTTCTCAGAAGGGAAGTGCGCAGAGCAACACATTATCAGGAAGGCATTACTGCTGAGCTGCCCTCCTTAAGAATTCGGGGTCCAAGCCATCTGGCTGAGGGTTATCAGGGTCTTAACGAAACTCCCAGGAGACCTACCCCATCTCTGGCTTCACAGTCCGTGTGTCCTAAGCCCGGGCTGCTGGGGGGCCGCGTCTCCCCCCGGAGGTAACCCTTCGTCAAGGTTTGTACAACTGCGACATTGCCATTTTATTGAAGTAATAAAATAATCCCAGGTGTGTTTCTGAGCTACAAGAAATGTACATATTTTCCTGTCACATTTTATACAGGTAGGTTAATACCAGGTGGAACTATTAAAAATCTTTTTTTCAGAAAAGAATATTTAATTTTCTGAGATTACAGAACTACATCCAACAACAATAAACAGAGAAGTAGCAGATTGACATAGTGCTTTATTTAAGCTGTCTGTACGAAGGAAGGTAATGTGCACCCCTATCATATACGTGTAAAAATACTAAGGATGTACAGTGTACAAAAACAGTTCCTTGTAGTTATTTCACATCCTTGTGGGTCATATACTTAAGGAAATAAACAGTTTTAGTATGACCGACAGTAATAGTAATACAGTTTCTTGGGTTCATAGTTGCGTCTGCTTAAAATCCTTAACCAGATGACTAGATCTTGTGCGGATCTAATTAACGAACTAGCAAGGTCGAGAAATGTCACAAACTATAAAGCTACAGGGAGGTAATTCAATTACCAATTTAGAGGTTTTCTTTTTATTTAAATAAATACTTTACATTTCATGCTTGCCTGTAATGCACTACCAGGAGCAAGATAAGGAAATTCTACTGAAGACAGTACAAACGGTAGCAGCAAAGTGTGTACGCTGAGGTGTAACAGACCCTGCAGTTAGTACGGAAGGCCCTCACTTTCGCACTCGAGGAGAAGCAAGTGGCCCCTGCGAGAACAGTCAGCTTTAAGAAGCCAGAAATCAGGTGTGGGAAATGGAAAACGATACTGGAGTAACGCTATGGAATTAGTGTAGAAAGCAAAGCTGTGAGCGACCGTGCCGAACCTCCGAGCAGAAGGTGCCAGTCTCCTCCACGATGACGGGAGGGCGAACTTCACGACCGTGAGTTCGAGATGGGGTCCGCGGTGTCTGAAGTGTGTTCTGATAGAGCGACTCCAGGTCTGCGCCTTTCCGTCTGCCAGCATCCAAAACTACAGCTATGGGCAGACACGGCGACGTTCTAGAAGCCTCCTACATACATCCCTGCTTCCCTGTCGTTCCTCCGTGCCAGCTGATGGGGATCTGGGAGTGAAAGGAAGGGTTTCTCAACATCGAAGCCAAGAAAACACGCTGCGTGACACTCGGGGAATCCTGGAGGGGTAAGTGACCGAGCCCTGAGCTCTGGTGGGGACCGAGAGCCAGCTGTGAGGCGCGGGCAGCCCGGGGCTCGGTCGACTCTGTCATTAATCTTTAGGACGTGTTCTTGGCCAAGGTCATGGAAATCACCTTAAGATTTGGAAAAACAAAAAAAGCTATCGGTGTGCTTAGTGTGTGGTGTCACACTTCCTCTCTGCAGGAACGAAGGCTGTGATCGGCAGCCGGCCTCGGCCTTCTCCTCTTCCTCTCTCCCGTTTCCTTTGTGTCAAATGAATGCAAGACAACTTACAGGACATACCTTCTAGTCTACTTCCTCGCGAATGTGGAACAGTCAACATAATTCCCAGTGAACAACAAAAGTTGAGCGATATGTGTAAGAAAGAATGAACTACCATTCACTGTAACTTCCTACTCGATGCTAAGGATGAACTTCACTCAGGTAGAAATATGAAAAATTAGGCTAAAATCTATGTCTGAATGTGTCTTAGCTGCCTTAGTAAAATGCCCTTTGACCCCGTCAGTCCCAGTGGTCCACCCACCGCCAGCAGTGGTCTGATATCTATAATCCATACTTCCAGCATCAAGAGGCTAAGACATCTGTATATGAACATGATTCATCCTGCCTAGAAAGTCACTTGCTCTTTCATACAATGCAATCATAATACTACATCACACTGCAGTCTTCCATTTGGGAGCTGTCAGATAGTTTAACTAAGATACATTTCCATGATCACTCCATGGAGCCGGACGGCCTCCCGCTTGCCGCGGGAGAGCCCCCAGCCCCTGGACTTCATAGGCTGCTTTGGAAAATGTCAGCTCCTAGCACCAAAGGGTTTAATCTGAAGATCGTCATTAATGAAGGAGAAAGATGAGGTTTGTATACATGTCCCCTGTCAGTGAGAAATGTTGGAATCTGGGGACATGAGTATATACAGAAAAAGAAAAGTCAGAGGTGTTCTTTTTTTGTTTTGTTTTGTTTTGTTTTCCCTGATGGCTTAATTCAGTGATTCATGTACCATGATCAGACTAAACATACCAGGTTCTTATCCTTTACTGCCTACTTTGTAGATACTCGAGATGTGTTCGTTTTGCCGAGTAAAGTTCATTTCTTATCGTCATTCGGGTCTCAATTTTCTTCGTTCCGTTATGTTGACAGGCCGTCATGACCTCTCACTTCCTAAACGAGCCAACGTCAACACCCGTGTTTCATTAACCCCTTGGCATGGGGAGTTGGGGATTTTCTCATTTTTAGCACCAAGGGGTTAGATGACAGCATCTCTTCTCCCAAAGCCAAATTCTAACCACTATGTACAATTTCAGAGTCTCATCGAAATTTTTTGACATAGGAGAAAAAGTGCACGATTCTCATTGGCGTGGACATTCCTTGCACGTGGGTCAGAATAAACTGCAGTGAGTCTATTTGTGTAGGTTGGAGCTGCATTTGCTAACATGACACACAATTCTCATCACTAAAAAATAAATACTACTGCAATATAAACAAAATCATAAAAGGACAAAGTTTTAACATCTGAGAAGAAACTAACTCACGTAGAACTGAAATGAAAGGTTCAAACAAGTAAGGCAAACACCTGTTCACCTTGGTGCACGAATTTTGGTGAAAAGCAGGATCATTATACCTGTCTACATTCTTCAGCCATCAGAGGCGATAAATATTAATGGAAAAAGGTTTCCAAGCACAGGGAAAAAAAATGCTCTCTGGTGCAAATCCCATCAAAGACCCTCTAAGTGACCTTGACTCTGCTGTGCATACGCTCGCCTCCTTCCTCGGTGGAACAGTTTCGTCTGCCCGTGACTGCCCGCGAAATCTGGACAGCCAACCGTAACACCAGCTTCCTCTGCGGTATCCCACAGGAATTTAAACACACACGGACTGAGACGTATCTATCTCAACAGGTGTTCAGTCCTCCGCTCAAACGCTTCCTAATGACTCAGCCAGATCCCAGCGGCGGACACCCGCTCCAGACGCCGTCTGGGTTCGCGTCACTCAGATTCTGCATATGCACACACCACCCTTCCACAATTGCTTGTTCTGAATTATAAACTAAATCTTCTTAGTCTAATTAGTTTTTGATTTATCTTCTAGAAAGTTAAAAAATGTACCTAGGATCAGTGTATCTCATTTGTCCTTCACTGTTAGGGAGAAACGAGAACTAAAAGTTCAGAAGATGACGATTTGCGCACGAATGAGTAGCGGGGGTCACGACCTCCAAAGGCTGGAAAATTACCTCCTAAAGCTGCTGTAACAGTGAGACAGTAGCAGCAACAGCATGGGACCCTAGACCGAGATACAGTTTCATGCAAAAACAGAAAGTCGAGTGCATCTGCGTGTGTGTGTGTCCCGTGTGGGCGGGAGGTGGCGAGGGGCGGAGACCCTGGGTGGGTCTGGGGTGGCTGACGGCGCTCCTGCTGTTTGTAAGAGCGAGGACTGCTGATGTCCAGGAACCCTTTTCGGTAATGAATCTAGGATGACAGTGAAGCAGCAGAATGACAGAGACCTATTCGCGTCCGCTGGCCGAGTAGGAAAACTGGGGGAAGTGCGGCCGCCGCTCGCTGTCCACGCAGTCCATGCCGTCCTCGTCGTCTGCGGGCGGGAAACAGCCGTGTTAACTCTGTTTGTTTGGACCACGTTACCTTTGGTCTATAGAGTTCTAACTTCGACATAAATCAGCTCCCAGAAACTTATCAATATATGGTAACCAAACTTATTTCAAAATTATCTCGTTTTCAAACACATGATCTATGAAGAAATAATACTATCGAACCATCACCTTCAAGACATCAACATTTTAAGGCTCAGGAAACTGTGAAAATATACCGTTGAAGAAAACAAGATCTTTTAAATTAGAAGGAACGAATTTCAGTAACCTTGAATCTCATGAAACTCTGCATGTCAAAATGACAGACATCAGCGGAGCTAAGGCACCTGAATCGAGCATCGACCGTCTTCAAATGCTTGTATTTTTGCTTCGTGGTGCTTTAGGTGGGATTGAAAAATAAAGCTGCACACGGCTCCATTTCCTCTGAGCCCTTGATTACACGTTTGAGATTTTACATTATTCACTCTGCGTCTAACATCTGCCTTACCTCCCCGTTCCCGGTAAGACTTTAAGCTGGAACGAAGAGGACAAAGGTGAGGACGGCAGCATCAGCACCGGCCCAGCAGGGGCCGAGCAGGGAGACGAGCTCTGAAGGCTCAGCCACAGGCTGTTCACCGACGCCGCTCCTGCCCCTCGTCCCGCCGCCCTGCCTGTGTCCGACAGATTACAAGTGATGGCCCGACCTCCTCCCACCACTGTCCTCAGGACGGTCCCGCACTGGCAGGACGCTGCTCTCCGTGAGTGGTCACACATTCTGTCACTCGGTCCACAACACTCCCTGTGCCTGCGCTCCCAGGCAAAGTGCCTGCCGCCCGCCCTCCGGGTCCACCGTCAATCGGGAGGCGCCCCATTACCGCCCGCTCTTCTCGAGGTGCCCCTGATCGCGCGCTGTCACTCTGAAAAGGGCGGAGTCTGAAACACCGGACCCTCTCTCCTTCAAGCAGAATAGCTCCATGTCCTCACACACGTATAGGACCGCCATTGCCAGGTCTTCCCATTTCCCAGCCCTCCAGCGACCACTGATTTCACATCATGGGAGAAGGAACGGGGGCCTGATCCCGCGGTCTCGTGGGGCGCTGAGCCTGTCACACAGCAGAGGACGATGCTCTGCATCCCTCTGGGTGATGACAAACCTTTCCGCTCCTCTCTCACTGTTCTTCTAGGTGTTCAATTCTTAATACGCAAGATTCTAGAAATGAGATCCAGTCGCTAACCAAAACGTGTGGCCTCGAATGTACTAGAAAATATTGTATTAGGGGGACTCAGTCCACCAGGAGGCATTTGTGGCTCCTGCCCCCCGCACACCCCTGGCCTGTGGGGGCCTCTCCCGTCCCTTAACAACGTGTTTCCGATGGTGCTGTGATTTAGGGACACCTCCACCTCCCGATTATAAAATGGGGGTCAGGCACCAAGCAAACCACAGGCGCCTTTTAGACGAAACACCGTCCACAGGATTTCCAGGTCCACCTCCGACGGCGGGAGCTGCGGAAGGCTTATCTTTTGTGGAGTCACGGAGCATAAAACCTCCAGAGAAAAGGTAGCTGAAATCTTAATGCCCAGATCCTGACATGGGCTGATCGCATTTCAGTGAAACGGTTTCCCCTATGGATGGCTTTTTTCCTGAGCTGTCTCTGCCCCGCCACTTGCGGGGTGCAGGGAGCACGGGCAGGGAGCACAGATGGGGAGCATGGGCGGGGAGCCGGGCGCCCATTCGGGCTACCAGCCGGCCTCGCGCCAGGTCGGCCAGGCGTGGCCGGGAGCTGTGGCGTGGGCTTTCTGAGGACTTCGCGCACGTCGGCTGGGAATTAAGAGTCTTCATCTGTCACTTCAGTAACAAATTAATCACGTTTCTGGGTATAAAGGAACCTACATCTCACAGACGACCATGCGCGGCCCACACCTCGCCATCCCTCCAGCCTGGCGCCTGCTCTCCTGCTCCCTCCAGTTGGTCACAGTGGGGGGCTGAGCTGGGGGCAGGAATGAGGGGTTCCCCTGGGCCCTCGTGCTGCACAGGCAGGGGGGGCTGTGGAGGGAGGGGAGCTGGATGGAAGTGACAGTGACTCAGCAGCTAACTGCCCGCCAGAGCCAGAGCCAGAGCCTGTCACGCCCAGTCCAGGCAACAAATGTAAATACATTCCCGCCCTGAAGGGAGGCTCATGGGGAACAGCAATGATAACCAACGTGAGCTATGCCAGAAAAACCAAATGCACATCTGGGGTGGGGGGAACCTCCACGTTCTAGGTTTGACCCCGCCGGGTCCTAGTAGCATCGGCTGACTAATTTTCTTAGAACATTGAACAAATGGAATCACATGGCAGTGAAAGCTACTGCATCCTCTTTTTCTGTAAGAAGAAGGCAGAGGACCATTCATGGGATAATGAAAGACGACACATTCCGAAATCTGTCCAATTAATTAACACCAGTGAGGACAATCTGGCACGTTACTGCAGCTGTTTGTAGAAGAGGAACATTCTGCCTTTCTAACTGCTGATTTGTTCTAAAAAATAGCTCCATTTTGTTTCAAAAAAGCAAGGTGGCCAGTGGAAAGACAACCGCTAGCCAACAGGACCACTGTGGGCTTTTGTGAACAAAACCTCTGCGCTTCAGCAGCTGAGGGCTGTGGTGGCTTCTCACCGGCACCGCTGTTCAAAGCTGCAAGAAGACACGGTAAATGTGCTCACAGCTCGAGGTCTCTGACCTGCCTCTCGAGGGAATCTAGGAAACACAGGCCCGGGACCGTCAAACGACACACATCGCACTCACGCCCTGGAAGAACCGGGGTGTGGCCACTCCCTACAGCCAGAGCCCAGGCCCAGGCCTGGTGCCGGGGGGCCGAGCGGAGCTGAGCCACACGGGACGAGGGGCTGGGTCGCCTGGCCCCGGCCTGCTCTGCTGAGCAATTCTGTCTGATCTTCCTGTCTAGATCCTGAATCGGGACAAATGATGGCAAGACCGCAGCGTCCTCCTGACCACAGACTGCTGCCCCCTGTCAGACGCAGGTGACGCCGCTGGGCTGTTCTGGGGCCGTCCCCAGCCTAGTACCAGGCAGGGCCACACCCGCTTCTGACGGCCACAGAGACCAGCCGTGCCCTGCCTACGGCTGCGGACGGATGCCAGGGCTCACCTTGGAAGTTACTGCCACGTACGGGCTTGAATCCATCCCTGTCTCAATTCTCTCCTCTAAAGACTCAGAGTCACTGAGCTTATCCAGGACTACCCACGTCTGAGACGACATAAATTCTTTCGAGAACAGAGCTGCTGCTAGTGATAAAGTGAGGCATGCCAAGAAAAACATTCTGTCGTAACATTCGGTTTTATTACATTATTGATCAAGAAGCTGAGTCACGGGGTTCAGATGATATTCCAGAAACTATGCTGGGTGACTTAAAACACCTTCTTATAATTAGGTCTCATTTTGGAAGTTCTAGAAATTGAGCAATAAAATACTTATTAATAACATTCTCATCGTGACAACTGCCATGTCAGTCTGGAGTTAGGGATAAGGCAGGTAAGCTGAATCTTGAGGAGACTCTGGTTCTTGAAGCTAGGGGCTGTGAAATTCAATTCATTACCTTCTTCTGATGGCTAAGAAGGTATATTTTAGAAAGCTTTTAATTTAACTTACGTTCAAATAGATTTGAAAACTGTTTTGCTGTGGTCTCTTTAATCCCACGGTTCCTTGCATCTTACCTGCCAGTCCCTGCCCCGCGCCCCACCACACCCTCTCTCTTTTCGGTATTTGCTGTATCGGGCCTCCTATCACTCTGCATATAGCTGATCACAGAACAAAGGACACCACAGACTGGTTCATCTGGTGCTTAAATAAAATTTAAAATGGGTTATTCACACCTGCAGAACTTGAGGTGTGTTTCTTCAAGACCTTGCTTCACCTGCCACGTGCCAGGGCCACTGAGGGGCAGAGCCGGAGAAGCAGGTGAGCTCAGGGCTCTTCAGCCCCCCTCCCTCTTCTGTGATTGGACTTGACTTCAAGCTTCTGAAGGAAAATGTGCACCCAGGGCTTTGCATTTACGGAGCCCACCTACCTCTATGACTTCCAAAAGAACATACATACTTGTCCTCAAAAGAGTCCGCCAATGCCAAAACCTCCATTTCACAAAGGGAACTGTCAGAGCGGCATACTGCTCGTTAGAATGGAAGGGATGCAGAAAGCTCTCTGACGAAGTGACATTTGAGCTGAGCTCCAAACAACAAGCAGGTCATGCAAATGTCTGGGAAGAGAGCAAGCAAATGCCCAAGCTCCGCGGCACAGGGAGGCCTGGTATGTTCCAGGTGTGGCGGGGACACAGGGACAGCGAGGGAGATGGAACAGGATGCAGTCAGAGGGTGGGCGGGACCCAGCCAGCCAGAGTGTGTGAGCGCTTTGGATCTGTCGTGCAGGGGGAACCTGTGGAGGACTTTAAGCAGGAGAATGGGATGTCTGATCACAAGTGAGGCTGCATTTCAGCGACAGGGCCAGCAAGTGCTTTCTGCCGAAAGGTCCTCTCAGGCCAATGCAGCAGCCACTGGCGAGGCCAGCATGTCAGAGAATTCTATTGCCGGAGTCCGCACTGGGGCCGGGGAGATGATGCCAAGGCCCGTGCCCATGGCTCCCACTTAGCTCCCTGCCCACAGCTACCCGGGCTTCCTAACGCCGTCCCTGACTCTCAGGAGGTTCTGAGGGTCTAGCAATGGCAGGCGAGAGGCTGGAAGCCCACGGCCCACTCCTGACCCTTCACAGCTCAACCTGCGCATCGGCCAAGGGGCCGAGTCCTGCTCCTAGTTCGGCTGACACTACTGTGGGCGTCGGGAAGCTCGATTTTTCTCGGAGCTTCAATTTCTTCCCTTATAAAACAGAAGTTAAGAGGTTCTTAACCTCCTGCAAGTCTAAAGAAAGATAAGCGCACACATAACTATTTTTCATTCCGGGGTGCTCACGGTCCCTTGCCGCCAGGCTATTAGCCGCAGGTTAAAAACTCCCGGCCTAAATGACAAGTGAGCCCTCGTCATGTACTGGCCACGCCGGAACGGCACCTCACGCCAACCCTCCCTCCCGCTCATGCTCGGGGTGCATCAGCACCATCAGCTCATCTGTCTTTAAAAGGGA
>NW_006436814.1:843713-857242 GCF_000325575.1 Pteropus alecto
AAGCTTTTCTTCCAGTAAAGCCAACTTGTTTAGGTCATTTATCAAAGTGTGGGGCACATACTGGTGTATGAGGAATGATTTTAAGTGGTACATGAATGTATAGCTTTAATAGATGTCATTTCATCTGTATGCATCAAAAAATTATTAGCAAACCAAATAATGTCTTCATGGATATTACTGCTTATGACAAAGTTAAGTAAAAAAGAGTAATTCAATTTAAAGTGAATTTTAAAACTATTAAGTGAGAAACTAGAATTGGCAAAATTCTGAAGGTGACGTATGAATGGGAAACACAGAAAGTCTCTATTTCAGAATCCTTTCCGCTGCTGTCAAAAGAATCTACCAGAGAACAGTGAGGAAGGGCTAATTCGTCCATGATTTAGTCTAGAAATCTCAGTTTACAATTTTTCCACATGTAATTTTTCCTACCTGAAAAACTTTTCTTTCAGCTAACTCCATCCTTAAATAGAATGGAATAAGTTATTGTGGAATTTGATCTTGGAAATAATGAAAAAAAATGACTTTTCTTTGATGGTATTAAAATGTTATCAATTGCCTTCCAGAGTTACTTACATTTTTCAGGTGGTGTTATTGTAATAGTCTGAGCTGTAAATTCTTCATCAAAATATCTGGTATCTGTCTCGGATGTTACTTGAGGCTTAAAAGGAGGTACAAGCTATAAGGAGAAAGAAAGAGAACTGTTAACAAACTTCAACTTAGAGAAATTCCGTTCTAGGATAACGTTAGATAGCGAATGACTGAAGGACAGGGATGGAGGCTGGACCGCTGAGCCCTGCATCAGGTGCGTGAGTCTGGCTTCCTGTCGGTCTGCACACGGGATGTGGGCGGCCGGCTGTTCTGCGTAAAAGCTGAGGGATTATGGGAAATAGAACGAGAACCGAAGAACAGGGTGGAAAGAGGATACTGAAACGTCAGTCTGATTCTTTTTCCCAATAACAAATATATGTGCAAAACTGTGCGTAAGTGTGTGTGTATGTGTGAGTGTGTATGTGTGTGTGGGTGAGTGTGTGTGTGAGTGTGTGTGAGTGTGTGTATGTGTGTGTGAGAGTGTGTGAGTGTGTGTGAGTGAGTGTGCGCGCGCGTGTGTGAGTGCGTGTGAGTGTGTGAGTGTGAGCGTGTGCGTGTGTGTGCGTGTGTGTGAGAGTGTGTGTGAGAGTGTGTGTGTGAGTGTGTGTGTGTGAGTGAGTGTGTGAGTGTGACTGGACTGCGGGGATCGGAATTTACTCCACTGCAGGAGCTGGCTGTGGTCTCTTGAGGCTGCTGTCCTCACGTTCAGTGCCAGCCCCTGCTGTCCCGAGGACAGGATGACGAGAGAAGACGTACGTACAACAGGAGGAGGGAAAGTGGAACCCGAAACGCATGAGCTGGCGCCCGGGAGGACCGACCAACACCCACGCCATTCCTTATCGTCTCTGACTTTGATGGTGTGGAGACCCTACGCGAGCTACGGACCTCGTCATGGAGCTAGACACACACCGTGGCCAGCAGTGGCAGAGCCGCAGGAGGGTCCTGGCGGTGGGGGGACAGGTGCAGGCCCGACCGCCGCCTCAGGCCAACCAAGTGAACCAGCAGAGAAGCGATGACGTGAGGCGCGACCCAACACGGCTGCGCTCCCCTTCGGTCCTCAGACTCGCCCATGAGAACCTCCCATCGGACGGAATTCTGGCACCGGCCTAGCCAGACTGACACATTCTAAAGCCATCACACAAACAAAACTATCTTGAAAGCATCAAGTGAAATATAACACGTAATTTACAAGGGAGCAAATAATTGAATAAGCACTCGCCGAACTATCGACTCATAATTTTATATTCAGTGAGCATATCCTTCAAGAATGAAGACTAAATAAAGGTATCATCAGATAAATTTTTTAGGCTAAAGGGGGGTGATGCCAGAAATTCAGGATGAAACCTCTATCTTCAAGAATTAAAGAAGAGGTGAAAGTTTCTGGAATTAGTGGTGACGGTGCATAATTCTGTGAATATACTAAAACCCACTGAAGTGTGTACTTAACAGGGTGAATTATATCTCAGTAAAAAAAAAAAAAGTTAATTTAAAAAAGAATGAAGAGCATTTGAAATAGAAAATGTGTCGCTTTATGCAAACAGAGATGAAGAATAATCCTCAAACAGAAACACAGAAGTCTAATGAATGAATTGAAAGACTTAAAATTAATATAGTAATGTACGAAAGATTCACTTAGGCCCCTTCAGAAGAGGCATTATTTCATTTAGGCCCCTCTCTGTCCTTTGCGCTTAAGTAATAAGAGTATTACTCATTTAAAAGGTTGCCATCCCACTGAAATGAATATTAACCAGGGGACTTACCCAGTACCTAAATTACACTCTAAAAGCAAGTTTTCTCTCTCTTTTTTTTTTTTTCCCCTGAAGGAAATCACTGGACAATAAGTACAAATGTAGTTAAGTATAAGATCGATCTCAAAATTAGCCAAAGATTCCAAATAAATCTTCCCTAAATACTCTTGTTCTTCATTGTTCTGCATTATTTTTCCTTCCAGAGAATAAAGCTTCGGCAGTCTGGGTCCTGAGATCTGCGGGCTCAGCTGGGCCCTCCAGCATGGCCTGGCACCTCCTCCCAGTCCCTGCTGACGCTCCTCTCCTGTCCCTCCCCTCTCCCCACACAGGCGTCACTCTGCTCACACCTCGAACGTGGACCCCGTACACTGCTCCCACGCGAACAAAGAGGGGCTCCTGCAACAGGGAAGCAGGGCCTCCAGGCAGAAACTCCCCAGCTTCCCAAACACTTTTAAACGTGTTTGCGTCAGTGGGCGTTTCTATTCCCAGTCCATGTCACCACGAAGGTGCCCCGCCCCTTTGTCAAGGCTAATCCCTTTACAGAACTTTTTTTCTTATATCTTATTTCTTTCCGCTATTTTTAAATATTACAGCATCGTATCCGCATATTTTCATACTAAGTCTGACTTTTTTCTACATTACTCCACTCTGAGTCCTTACTGGATTTCCCCTGGAAGTATGTAAGCTATTGCTTCCTCTTTCTTTATTCTTCGGTTTTCTTGGGGAGCTTATGCCTGGTGTTTCCACCGCTTTCACTTTTCACTTGAGTTAAAAAATTTAAAAAACTATCTCAAGGATAAAGAATAGAAAATAACATAAAAAGGTAACCGAACCTAACAAATGTTAACATTCTGTCAATAAGTGCTTTGAAACTTTTGTTTTTTTAAGATACAAACGTAGAGATGCAGCTAAATAGCCATCCTATCCCCCTAATATTCAACCATTTTTCATCTACGAGAATGACAATTACATGATTCAAGCAAATACTGTTCTCAATTTACTGTCATTTGCATGTATTTTAACACTCTTCTCCCACATATAGGTGGTTGTTGATATAGTTTTCTTTAGTTCATTTCAGTTTTTGCCATAATGGTACAGTTCCCTAAATATCCGTGCTAACTTGCTTTTTTATATGTATATTTTTTGAAATTTATTCAGACTGAAACTTACAATTCCAAGTTATTCATTTTTACTCATACAGTATTTCACTAAGAATAAGGCGAAATTTAATTATTATACATCCCTCCTTAAAGATTTGTTAAGTTTTTCTTTTTCCTTTAAAAATCATATATTCCTTATTTCTTTTTCTTATCTTTTGTGCTGGCCAGAATATATGATGAAAACTGTCTAGCACGTGATATTAATAGACGTCCATGACTTATTCTTACATTTAAAGAAAATATTTGTAATGTCCAACTATTTATTTATATTTGTAAAAAGTTTTTGATTAAAAACCTATCCTATTTAAAGGCTCCTTTTATTTCTAAATTATTAAGCATTTTTACTATATTTTTTTAAATCATGAAGTTTCTATTTTCATTTTCATTACAAGTTTTTCTATAAAGATTGAGCTGATCAAGTGGATTTCTCCCTTAATTTCTAAATATAACATTAAAAAATTTTTCCAATATAATCACATTTCTAGAATAATTTCAACAAGCATATGAGAATGTAAATATTTTAATGAACTGTGAGAAATAACTGTTTAATATTTTACTTAGAATATTTAAATCTATGTTCATAAATGGCCTATAATTTTTCTTTCTTGTAGTAGTGTTGTCAGGGTTTGATATCAAGGTTATAACATGAATTTGAGAAGCGTATAACCTTTTTTTTCTAGGAACATGTATAAAGTTTTTTTAAATGATATGGATTATCCTTTCTTCGAATGTTTGATGGAGGTCACCTAAAAAATTATCTGGGCTTGAATTGTTGTTTTAGTATTGAGGTGGAAGCATTGAAATTGAGAGGCGACAGATTTTTATACTAATTTAATGATTAGATATCGATATGTTTTCGTTTTCACTTTTTTTTTGAGTCATCTGGCAATTTACTGTTTTCTTATCATTATCCATTAACTCTCTTGAAAAAAAAAACAGTGTAATACTCTTCATGGTAGGTGCATGATATTTTAATTTCTATATTTGTAACTGTGACCCATTTTCATTTCTATTTTTTGTGCTTTTTTCTTGATTAATTTTGAGACTTGCCTACTTTAGCACCTTTTATAGAACTGTATTTTGGTTTTCTTTATCCTTCCACATGTTTCTTTCAAGTTCATTCATTTTTACTTTCACATTTATTGTGTGCTTCTCCATACTTTTGTTGGGTTTATTCTATTGTATGTTTTTCCCTAATTTGATCTGGAAGCTTATTTAGTTAATTTTTTATCTTTCTTTTTGTCCATACACGCCGACCTCAATGTTAAGTATTTAAGAACCTCTTTGGCTGCATTTCACAAATTTTCATTGTCATTCAGAAGCTCTAAGTATTTTGATTTCCGATTTTACTCTTTCTTAATCTATGAATTAAAATTTATTTTAAAAGTTTCAAACATTTGGGGTTTAGAAAAGTACTTCTTTGTTGATTATTCCTAATTTTACTGCAATATGATCTCAGAATACGGTCTGAGTTATATAGTTCCTTTGTTTTCTATTGAAGTTTGATTCGTTGCCTTAAAAAAGGCATGTTCTAAAGTACAGATCCATACAGATCCCATGAATACTGAGGCAAAAAATTCAACAACATATTAGCAAAATGAATTCAGTCTATATTAAAAGGATTTACCTATGACCATTTTCCTCAGGTTTGTGTTGAATCTGTAATATCACTTTGACTAGTACTGTCATTTTGACAATGTTAAGGATTCAATCCACAGATATGGGAAGTGTTTCCATTCATTAATGTCTTTAGTTTATTTCAGCAGTGGTTGTACTTTTCAGTGTAGAAGATGTGCACCTCCTTGATTACGTTTAGTCTTAAATATTTTTTTTTTGAAACTATTTTAAATAGAACTGTTTTCTCAATCTGCTTCTCAGATTGCGCATAACTAACATATAGAAATATAACATAATTTGTGTGTTGATTCTGTATTCTGCAACTTTGGTGAATTTATTAACCATAAGAGGTTGTGTGTGTGTGTGTGAGAATTCCTTAGAGTTTTCTACATATAACATTATGTGAATATAGTTTTACTAATTCCCTTTTGATTTGACTGCTTTTCATTTCCTGTTCTTTCTAACTGCTCTGACTGCAACTTGTAGTAGTATGTTGAGCAAAAGTGTCAAACGTGAGCATCCTCGTTTTCTTCATTTTAGAAGAAAAGCTTTCGGTCTTTCACCACTAAGTACCATTAGCTGTGGGCTCACATGTGGCCTTGAGAAAGTTTCCTCTATTCCTAGCTGAGTGGTTTTTTTTGTTTTTTAAATCATGAAAGGGTGGTGAATTTTGCCAAATGCTTTTTCTGCTCCAGTTGAAAAAATCAAGTGTTTTTTTTCTTTATTCCGTTAATGTGGGGTGCTACATTGACCCATTTTGTGTTGAACCATCTCTGCATCCCTGGGATAAAACTCACCTGATCCCTTTTAATACGTGGCTAATCAGTTAGCTAGTATTTTGCTGAAGAATTTTGTATCTATATTCGTAAGAAATACTGGTCTGTAGTTTTTGTAGTGTCTTTGTGTGACTTTGGAAACAGAATGAGCTAGGAAGTACTCTCTCCTCAGCAGTTTCTTAGGGGAGTTCAGAAGGGCTGGCATATTTCATCTTTAAATGTCTAGTAGAATTCTCCGATGAAGCCAACTGATCCTGGGCTTTTCTTTGTTGGAATTTTTGATTACTGATTCAGTCTCCTTATTAGTTATAGTCTATTCATACTTTCTAATTCTTCTTGAGTTGTCTCGGTAGCTTGTGTTTCTGGTTTCCACTTCATATGGGTTATCCGCGTCATCAGTGTGCAGCTGTTCACAGTACCCTCTTATAAATCCTTTTTCTGTGAAGTCAGTATTAACGTCTCTATTTCATTGGTGATTTAGTATTTGATTTCTCTCTCTTTTTTAGTCAATCCAGCTAAAAGTGTGTCATGTCTGTTGATCTTTTCAAACAATCAACTTTGGTTTTATTGATTTTGTTTTTCTTTTCTCTTTTTCATTTATCTCCACACTAATCTTTATGCCAAAAATTGGCTAATGTAGATGAAATGATGAAGAGATCAATTCATCAAGAAGATATAACCATCATAAATTTAAGTGCACCTAAAAACAGGACTTTTAAGATTAAAATAAAGCGAAACTGATAGTACTAAGAGAAAAATAATGGTCACTGCAGAAAATGACCGACTGTTTTAACTGTCAACACAGTAGGAACGGTACCTGTGTTTCAGCTTTTGATTTTCATTGGGCGTGTGTTATTCAAGGAAACATATATTTAAATTTAAAATGGCCTTCACTGAATAAAATTTTTAATGAGTGATTTCATTTCCTTTGTATTCATATGTTTAAAGACTGCCTAAAATATGAGCACTGCACTTCATAAAGGAAACTGCATATGCAGACTCAGTATTGTATATCTTTCTTTGGACAATTACATGGACATTTAAAATGGAATTTCTTTAATCTGATAGGATCATCTGTAATACCCTACATTTTAAACTTTCCTCTTTTTTCCAATAAAGTGTAAATAAAGACCATCATACATTAAAATCCAAAAAAATAAATAAATAAAAGCAAGAATCAACTACATAATGTTTAAAAAAAATTCACTTAAATATGATACAGGTTAACAGTAACATGATGGGAAAAGATATATTATACAAAAGCAAAAGAAACCCGCAGTATTTATGTTAGTATCAGTCAAAGTAGATTTCAAAACAAACATTAACACTATGGATATAGAGGAACACTTCATAATGATAAAGGAGGACATAGCAATCCTCAATGTGTATGCAACTAATAATGAAGCTTCAAATACATGAAACAAGACTAAAAAGAGAAACAAATGAATCCACAATTACAGCTGAAGATTACAACAATCCTTTCTCAGTAACTGATAAAACAAATAGACAGAAAATCAGTGAGATGTAGACGGCGTGGACAACACCATCGCCCATCCTGACCTAATGGATACTGACTGTGTGAAATTTGATACAATAAAACCAGAATACACATTCTTTTCGAGTATATATAGAACATCTACCAAGATAAACCACTTTCTGGGCCATGAAACAAATGTGAATACAGGTTAAAGGATTACTGTCATATAAACTATGTTTTCTAACCACAAGACCATGAAGTTAGGAGTCCATAACAGAAAGATTTCTGAAAAATTCATATATTTGGAAATTGAACAACACACTTTGAAATAGTCCTTGAGTTAAGAAGGAATCACAGGGAAATTAAACATATTTGGAAATGAAAACATAGAATATCAAAATTTGCAAAGTACGGCTATCAGTTGTTAGAAACTTACAGTACTAGCGCTTATGTTAGAGAAAGAGAAAGGTCTCAAAGCAATAATTTTAGGTTCCTCCTAAAGAAAATAAGGAAAAAAGAACGAAGTAAACTCCAAAAAATCAGAATGAAGAAATAATAAAAAGCAGAATTAACGAATTGGAACACAGAAAAACAATATAAAAAATCCACAAAACCATAAGCTGGTTCCTTAAAAAATTTCATTAACATTGGTAAATCTTTAGCCAGACTGACCAAGAAAGAAATGAGAGAAGACACAAATCACCGATATCAAAAATAAAAGAGGGGTTATCACTACATATACAAGAAACACCAGATAGACAAGAAGGCAATACTACAAACATTTTTGAGGCAACAAATTAGAAAACTTAGATGATAAAGTCCTTGAGAGCCATACAACACTAAAACTCATTCAAAAAGAAACAGATCACTCAAACAGTTCCATGTCTATTCAAGATACTGAGTTCATAGTTAAAAACCCCCCAATGAAGATAAAACTCCAGGCCCAAATGGCTTCGCTGGTAAGTTCTACCAAAGATTTAAGGAACAAATAATACTATTTCTACACAAACAATTGCATACAATTGAAGAGGAGGGAGTTGTACCCCCCACCTTGTTTTTAAAAGGCAAACATGACCCCTAAATGAAAATCATACAGAAACATTTTTTTAAAAGCCCCGCCCCACCCCCCAGTATCACTCATGATAAGGGACACAAAAAACCTTAAAAAACACATTATACCAAATCTAGCACTGTGTAGTAAGGACAGCATGTCACGCACGGGTAGGTGGACTACCCTCAGGAATGTAAGGCTGATTTCGCATTAGAAAACCAATCAGTGCAATGCACCATGTTAATATAATATAAAGAAGAAAACCCATGTGATCATCACAGTAGATGCACGAGAAGCTTTTAATAAAATTCAACACCTAGTCATGATTTAAAAAAAAAAAAACTATTCACATCGTAAAAATAGAGAAGTTCCTCAACCTGATAAAAGAAGTATAAAAATCTACACTAACATCAAATTTTCATAACTTGCTATACTGAAATAATCTTAGGCTTAGAGAAGGCTTACAAAAATAGTACAAATGGTTCCCATATAAACTTTACACACCTCCCCCTAATGCTAATATCATATATGGCCATACTATAGTTATCACAACTAAGAAATTCACATCGGTACAAAACTGTTAACTACCAACTTTATTTTGATTTCACCATTTTTTCCACTCACATCCCTTTTCTGTTCCAGGAGCCAAGCCAGTCACCATGCCACCTGAGTCTCCAATCATTCCTTGCCTTTCGTGAAATTGATGCTTTTGAAGCTATCTGGTCACTTATTGTGAGGAACATCCCTCTCTGTGGGTTTGTTAGGTTTTCTCATGATTATATTGTGGTTATGCATTTGAGGAAGAATACTACAAAAGTGACATACTCTTCTGAGAGCGTCAGATCCAGGGATGCGGTCAGCATGTCTTATGACTGGGCAGGTGGAGCTCGATTACTGGTTATGACAGTGTCTGCCAGTTTTCTCTACTGTAAAGTTACTCTTTTAATCTTGGTAAATAAAAAATGCTTGGGGAGAGACACTTTGAGACTCTGCAAACACTGTCGTCCTTAAACCTCTGCCCACTCATTTTAACATTTCCTGGTGGATCTACCATGCAGCAATTTTTACTCTTGTTTTCTAATGGTGATTTCATAATTCCTTCATTCCTTATAAATTTATTAATTAGAATTCATCTGTAAGGAAGGCATATGCCTTCTTGACATTTTATTTATTTGTTCAATCATTTATTTTTACAGTATAGATTCGTGAATATGTATTTTATTCCTTGGGTCATAATACATTATCTTTACTTATTTTGTTACTGAAATTGTTGCAGCTTTCACGATCAGGAATTATGTAAGGTTGGCTCCTATGTCCTCGTAAATGCTCATTTCTATCTATCTTCATTTTTTTTTTTTTTTGCTTTCTAGAACCATGAAATTTCTTTTATTTCCCCCATTCCAGCTCTGGGATCAACCACTTCTCCAAGTAACCCTGATTCCTTTTCCTGGAGAATGATATTTAGAAACCAAGATCTCGGTGCTAGCTGTGATCATTAACGCCACATTTAATGGTAAAAGACATTTTCTCCCTAAGATCAGGAACAAAGCCAGATGTCCACTCTCCTCACTTCTATTAAACACTGCAGTGGAGGTCCTCGCCAACATAAGGAGGCGAAAGAAAGAAAAAATACATACAGATTAAAAATGAAGTAAAACTTTTTATTTACAGAAGATCATCTATGCAAAGAATCCTATCTACAGAACAAGACTATTAAAACTAATAAGTGAATTTTGCAAGCTTGCACGATACAAGGTCATACAAAAATAAATTGTATTTCTATGTACTTGCAGTAAACAACGTGAAAATGAAATTTAAAAATACCATTTACATCAGAAGACATGAAATACTTAAGAATAAACCTAAAAAAATATGAGTTAGACCTGAACACTGAAAACTGACGCATTACTGAGACAAATTAAAGAGCTAAATTAATGAAGAGATACACTGCTCACAGATCCAAAGGCTCAACAGAGTTCAAACGTGAATTTTCCCCAAATTCCTTTACAGATTCAACATAATCTCACACAAAAGCCCAGCAGACTTTTGTTGACAAACTGAGTGTAAAACCCACATAGAAATCTATCTAGATAAATTCATTTGGAAAACGTCCTGCCAGACCAATCTTAAAGCTCGAAGGCACATCAGAGATCATAATTTTATGTGTGAGAAAAGTGACTTGTCCATTCCCACGCAGGGAAGCAGCAGCAAACGCAGGGCGAGGACATTCACATTCAACTACTTCATTTTTTTACTTTGCCTAGGGAGAGATCTAGGTTTTCCCTAAAGATACCAGCATCTCTACACATGCCTTCATCTTTAGATTTGCCACAATATATAGAAAAATGGCCAATAATCATATATCTTCTAAAGTGTACTAATAAAACTAGTTAAAAATGCTTGATCTTACAATCAACCTCTAACAGATAAGTTACACATTTTAAGAATATAAAGGCCCTATATAAATCTTTAATTTTACAAATTATTTCATAATCTATACTGTCCAAAGCACCAGATGCTTGACTGAATTCATTAAAATAGCTACTGGTATCAACATTCCCATAATTCCTTATCAGTGATACGCTACAACCCCAAATAGATCCAATCGCGTTTTTATAGCTTTTTAGAAAGAGACTCAAAGTGTGAGGATGCTGCCATCACGATGTAGTTAGTTCTTCAAGTACGTAAGGATGGCTGAGAGCATCGGCGCCTATGACATCTGGGACTCTCGGACGAAACCTGGAGCAGGGTCAGCCTGTGGTCAATTCTATTGTTTATGGAAACAGTGATTTTTGTGGTTATGCCTCTTTATACGAGATACTGAACCTTTTGTCAAATTAAGTGTCACCTATTTTTATCATTTATAACAATTTTAACTCATTTCTCCACAGACATTATCTAAAGCTACGTTTTGTCACTGCCTTCTTCCCTCACTACTTGTAGAATCTTCTGATTCCATCCATCACGAGGCAGCTGCCCAGGTGTCCTACTGTCACCTCTACTCTGGGCCCGCCTGGGCCCGTGGAGCAGAGACAGGTAAGCCTGGCTTCCTTGCTGCTGTGCTAGTTGAGGTCTCAGCTCTCCTCAGATGATCCCAAACTACCATAACTCATAAACACAGGGTTGACAAGGATCCAACACTTACCCATGGTAGAAACTCGAGAGATGTGAGTTTAACTGAAGTCTGAGTAGAAGCATTTAATATGGTGCAACTATTTTAAACACCTAGTTACAAGAAATGCTTAGAGAATCACTACATTCTCCCTTATCATAACATAATACAGGGAGGAAGTACTTGTCTCACTTCATCGTAATTCATGCGCTAGCATTCTATCCTTACTTTAGGGACTTGCAGAGAATATGTGGCACAAAACACACTACATCAGTACTGACTGATACATGTTTCAGAGGAAAATGTGAAAAGCTGAAACGGAAGGATAAATCGAAATTGAAATGGAAGGACAACCCGCACAAAATAACTGGACAAAAATTCTAAGCAAATACTGAATTACATTAAAAAATTTATATTTTCCCATAGGTTTTATATGGGCATTTGAAAATCAAAATTTCAAAACCAGTGTCTGTATTTACAATACCTAAAGTAGTAAAAATAAAACCAAATAAACAAAAATTAAAAAGATAAAACAGACACAAAAATTTCCTCCTCCTGAATTTCAGCAGAAATTGCAGTATTAAAAACAATAATCGGATTACAATAAAAATAAAGTTATATAATT
This sequence comes from Pteropus alecto, assembly GCF_000325575.1. NCBI lineage: Eukaryota > Metazoa > Chordata > Mammalia > Chiroptera > Pteropodidae > Pteropus > Pteropus alecto. Next base: position 855,868 of record NW_006436814.1, read on the forward strand.
TGCAGCATCCATTTCATAGGTATTAAAGTCTGTTTCAAATAACAGAAAAGTCCAAAATAAGACAAATAAATTTATTACTTTGTTAAGAATTAAAACTAATTTGCTTTAAATTCTTTTTAAAATAAGGATCTTTATAAATAAATCTGAAAAGTTCATTTTAAAATTTAAAGCCATAAAGACAAATTAAAAAATTATGATTCTTTTTTTCCCAGTTAGTTTTCCTAAAGAATAATTTCACATGGGTCTTTATTTTTTCTGAATCAAAGAAAAAATGAGGAGCAAACTAACAAATTATTGTGATTTAAAAAAGGGAAAAATCAACTGTTTGACCATACTGAATAAAATTATCAATAAAACTTTGTGCTAAGTTCAATATTCAATTAAATGATAGAGAAAAAATAGAAAGTATCATTATATCATTAAATTTTATTCACTTAAAAATTTTTCTGCTATAAGTTCATTTTAGCCAAAATATATAGACGCCATGAAGAAAACTTACCTTTTTGTCATATACATCTTGCCAGTTTACTCCAGAGAAGAAACTGTGTCTCATAATTTCTTTTGCATCATCTGGTCCTCCACCAAGGCTATGAGGGCAGGAATAAAATTAAATGAGTATAAAACATTTATATAAGCCCCAATGCATAACAAAAAGTTTTGTGAAATGTAATTTTCTGTGTGATAAATAGTTCTTGTGATAAATAGCCATAAAAATAAAAAGTGTTTGCTGTCAGATCTAATTTCTCTAATATGTCACTAACGAGAACGCGCCTCGGGTCAGCATGGCTCCGGAACAGGGCACAGGCTTGGAGATGAAGCTGAAACGGGCAACCGGCTCTGCAACTTATGAGGCGCATGACAATGGAAAAGCTGTTTAACCTCGGTTTTGTCATCTGTAGAATGGGAACGCTACTACTAGCGGAGGGGATTATTGCAAGGGTTAGAAATAACGTAGGCAAGCACGTAGCACGACAAGTGGCAGCATTTATCAGTGCCAATTCTACAAACCAAATTTATTTTAGAATGAACTCATGTCAAAATACACCCTTTTAAACATAAATTATGAAACGACTAAATTAGTTAGAGAAACAACTTGTAGAGCATTGCTAAGAGATAGAAACTCAAGGACTGTCTTCATATCTCCAATGATTTTCCACAGAAACGAAACTGATGATTTGTGAAATATCTTTACAATGCAATTTGCTAAGCAAGTTTCAATATTAATTAAAAATTAAAAAAAAAAAATTCCTCCTCCAAAATCTTCAAAGGTGCTCTCATTTAACTGATGCCTCACACGAGATGAAATTCGGTGCTTTCTTAGCCTCCCCAGCTCATACAGTGCACACTAGTCGTGACAAAGAAAGAATGAGAGAGA
>NW_006436814.1:857299-872132 GCF_000325575.1 Pteropus alecto
CTAAAAAAATAAAGAACAGGGAAAGAATGAGGAAAAAAAGGTAAAGGAAATCTATTTAAGTCCGAATTTGATGCAGCAAGCTCTCTTTGGTCTTGTCCATGGTCAGGAATGATGTATGTGGGGGACACTGAACACCTTGGTCCTGCGGGGGGCGGGGGGATGCACATGTGACATGCGCGTACGTGTGTGTTTATTACGACTTGTACTGACTGATACAAACGATGTGAAGCTCAAAATTTACAAAGAATTTCCTTTATTGTAAATTAACCAACTGATGCTCACAGAAAACTTTCGTTACTTTATGGTGAACTCCAAAGCCATCGGCTGACTTTTGGCCAGTTCCGACAGGAACACTAGCTGATATTTTTGGTTACGGAAAAGCCCGAGATGAAAGTGATGCGAGAGAGACCACGTCAGAACTCCGCCTGCTTGTCAGTTATGTGACCTCTTTGCCGAATGACTGGTTGATAGTTTTGGAACAGGAGGAGAATATTTCCTCGTGTTCTGTGCTATTCGTAATATAATGAATATAGATACACCAACCTTTAAGAGTTAATCTGTATTACTAACATTTTATTTATCACTTCCTTAAGTCTAAACAATCAAAACAAAACAATAAATCAAGCCCTGACTTACAGCGTTTGCCAGTTCCGGTGATGTGAGTACCCCCAGCTCGGCCAATTTCAAGCTACCAACCTGATGTCACTCAACACAGAAGGGGGAGAGATGAGCAGAGGCAACCAGTACGCACGCCTCAAAGCACAGGCAATAGTAAAACGGGACAAATTAAAGGGTGATGGGGTTGACTGCGTATTACTTTTGATTTTAATATTTTTATTTTGTTTATAAATTTGTCTAATTTAATTTTTACATAATGACTGTATAATACAACCAGGCCACAGAATTCATGAAACTTAACAACTTGGCTCTGATGAGCTGGTACGTCCAACTCCCACACATTCACTCAGTGGGAAGGAAAACAACTAGGCCGTAGAAAACCAACGATTATACGATTCTAATGAATTCTGGTTATTAGGTGTAAGAAACACATGATGGAAGGATTCAGGACCCTCTGACATACTCTCAGAGTGGAAAATAAGACCACTGGCTAATATCTGAATGTCTGTAGCGACGACCAGCGCTTCCCACAATCTCGGGCTCCCATACCGGGGTCCACGCAGACTGAAGCGCCCCCGACCTGAACGTGCAGACCAGGTCAGGTCAGAACAGCCACGTTCGCACCGGAGCTCAGGCCGGCCACTCTGGGTGTGGGCGACACCTCGCACCCCGCTCCCTGGCCTCGCTCCTTCTCCTTCTACCAGGCTGTGTGTGCCTCTCCCCCAGGACACTGCAAGTTCTTTCGCGAGCAGGGATCAAGTACTGGATTCTCCAAAAAGTATTTTAAGCTTGTGCTTCAGGAGCCAGAAAAGCAGAAACACCAAAACATGTTTCCAAGAAGAGTTTAACATTTCAAAGTAGGCATCAAAGTAGTCTGCCTGAAAAACATCAGAAGTTCATTGTATTTTCTTATACTTGCATTACTGTTTATTTCGATGTTGTTTTATTTTTTATTACATTTATTGGGGTAACATTGTTTAATAAAATTATATAGGTTTCAAGGGTACAGTTCAATAATACGTCATCTGTATATTCATTCTGAATTATAACAAAATGGAGGGCAAAGTAAGAGCTGGGGTGGAGAACCATTACTACTTTGTAAATAAAACGTCTCCAAGTTTGTGTCACCCTCAGTTCTTTAGCGATAGTTTGGCTCTGGACACAGCCATCATTTAATGTGAATTTACCAATACATATAAAGCTAAGGTATCGGCCATGCGAAGTCTAAGAGTATAATCTCCCACTGCCATTCTAGAAGCTGGGAGATTCTTTAACACGAGCTTCCTCAAAGTGTGAAACTGTCAATTTCAAAGTCAACGACCCCCTAATACACAACTTAAGGCTTTGAAAGAACATCGAAATATGATTTGCACTAAGATATTTATAAGAACATGAAACTCCAGTATCTGAACGCCAAACTCAAGCCTCGGTGCTATGGATTCTTCATTTCTAGAAACATCGCAGAATCCATATTTTCCTAGTGTTGCTGAATGCAACGCAAGGTCAGCTTTTCCTGTAAACTCTGCAGAGGAGGATAAAGGGGATGTCAATAGAGTGATCGTAAAGTAACGGAAATAAGAAACAAAAGCAAAATGACAGTTGACCGTTCGACAGAATCGACAGCAACGGCAAAGAGAATCAGAAAAATGCAGGCCGAGTTTTAAATAGCTGAAGAGGAATGACGGCGAGGTGTACGATGCCATCTTTGATTATGTTCTCAATGACTGTTCAGGTCCTTCGTCGGCTCTTTCTCCTGCCTCCCAGGATTCTGTCCTCGGCCCTCCTCTCTGTCCTCTGCTCTCCCGGCCACTCTCGTGGCTCCAGCTCCGTCCTGGGCGGCTGAGGACTCCTAACCCGGACCCTGGTTGCTGCGGGTCAGTCAAGCACTGTGCTCTTCCCAGCGGCTCGCTTCACACCTCCCAGGCTTCACGCAGAGACCTCGGCGGTAGAGCCGCACCCAGTATCAACACGCACCGCACCCCATCAAGCCGCCTCCTCTGCCTGTGCTCCCAGTCGTTACGACAACTCCCTGCTCCAAACTAGTCGCCCAAGCTGAACCTGCGGCATCCCGGAGTCCTCCCGCGTCCCCGCCGCCCTACTCAATCATCCGCGGAGCCTCACGCACGGCGCTGTCACCTCTGCCGCAGCAGCGACCCCGCCCTCGCATCCGGGCCGTTCCACGGGCATCTCACCTGCTTCGTCTGCCCACCCGGCCCTTCACTGCTCCAGTCCACCCCCGACAAAGCAGCCGGGTTACCTTTTCATAGCACAAATCTGATTATCCACCCCTTATTTTTAATAATTCAGTGGCATCTCATCCCCTTCTGAATAAAGATTAAATATTTTCTAAGAAACATAAGGTCCTTACAATCTAACACATCAGCTTCAACGCCCAATGTTACCCAACTCATATTCTACACCCCAGTCACTGAACTTCTCAAATGCCATGTTCATTTGCAATTCTAGCTGTTCTTTGCATGTAAATTTCTCTGCGCGACGCCAATGCAAATTCCAGCTCCCGCAGGAGCCAGCTCCCGTCTTCCAACCCCTAGACAGAGCTAATAATTTCGACAGCAATTTCTACACAGTATAACCTGAGCACCTGTGAATATGTTTTGTGCCCCACTAACACAAGAACATCTAGAGCAGAGACCGTTCTGTCCGTTCTTGCATCTCCCAGACGTTTTCATGCGGCGGTGGAGGGGCTTGTCCCATCTACTGTGAAAGGAAATGGAGGATAATTGAAAACACTGCATCTTCTGTCTAGACGATACCAACCTCTGGGTGCCAAACTTTAAGAGGTTGTCCTCCGTACCAGGCCACTCACAGTGACGGCCGCAAAGGAAAGAGCTGTCAGTGTCACCTGACGGGTTCAGGAAAGGATGGGATAAAAATTCGTTGTCCTTGAAACCAAGTCAAATATTAGATTCCAAATCAAGTAGATAAAATAGAAATCCTAGCTCTGTAAAGAATGCCTATCGCCAAGTGCTACCCATTCATTAATTGTGAAACCATCACGTTAAATGGAATACACTTCAAAAGCTGAACTGAGAAAACGATGCATTGTAAACAGATCTATAAGAGACATCAAAAAGGCACCAAGAAACCTGATTTCTACCCTCATTCTACACGAATGTTCTGTGAGCTCTAGGGTAAATCACGTCAGCCTCTCTGGGCCACCGTTTTCTCCTCGAGCAGAAGTGAGAACATCATCTACCCCATCCACAGGGTGCTGACAAAGCAAGGAAGACGACACTATGAAAACGCCCCGAATAAAAAGTCGCTTTCCGGATGTAAGAACGCAGTCACTAGAACTAGGAAACGCCTTTTCGAATGGTTCTTCACAAAGGAAAAAAGGTGGTTCTTCCTTCGTTAGGTTTGCTTATTTCTGCTGAAAGTAAAACCAAGTTCCTCATAACTTTAACAGCTAGAAGCATATAATGGAAAGCATCTCTACGGTAGACAAAGCCCACATTTTAAGATTCATTTATTCCTTCACTCGTGAATTCAGTCTATCAACAAATACATATTGATTATCAACCACAAACAGAACATTGCAAAAAAAATTTTTTTTGTGAGCTGTTATGAAAGATCCAACAATATATGAAGTGCCGTACCCTCAAGATGCTTAAGATCTAAGAGATGTTCAGAAAAATACCAATATGCATACAAAGCTAGACGAAAGGATAGATACACAGATACACACGAACACGTATGTTAAGGGACATTAAAATTAATAGTCACTTCATATATGACTTGTAAAAATGGATGTGTAAATGAATATATAAAAGCAACAAAGAACACAGTAGCTCATGAAGCAAAGGGCTGTAGGATTGTTCAGGTCACAGCTATAGCTACCAGAATAGAAATACAAAGCATATAAAGATCTTTCTTTTTTTTTTTTGCCATTAATCCTTTCAGCCACACGTGGAAAAGTATGTCTTCAATGACGAGCAAAAAATGTCGTTAAATATGCTGACAGAGGCGGGGGTGGGAGGAGAGCAGAGAGATAAGTCTACCCTTTTTACAGCGTGAATCGGCAGAAATATAAAGGCCCAGAGACTGGAAGCGGGGAAAGGGATCTTCTTAAGCCCACAAGAGCAAGTACCAGGGCACTTAAGAAAGTTCACTCACAACGTGGATAATAAAACTCTCAAAATCCTTATTTGGTAAAATCTGTATAACGTTTCCAAGTCAGAAAATAGTTGAGGAAATTTTTTAAATGTTCTATGTTATGCAGTTAAAAATAAGTCAGTATCTCAGTGGGAAGATGTCTACACCAAATACATAGCTTCTTGGAATTAGTTATGTTTGAATTAATTTCCATATCACAATTTCTAACCACATGCATCAGTAACTCGCTGGGTGTAATTTGTCGCTTACCGTTTATTTGGATCCTTTATCAAGAGCCCTGAAAGCAACGATTTTGCATCTGAAGAGAGTGTTCGAGGAAATTTAATGTCTTCCATTAGTATTAGTTCAAAAAGTTTCTCGTGATCCTGGTTGTAGAAAGGCAATCTCCCACACATCATCTCATACATGACGACGCCAAGGCCCCACCAGTCCACTGCCCGGCCATAGTCATTATCTTCCAACACCTAAAAGCGAAACCAGTGAAAAGATTAACTACTACACATCGACTTTTAAAGCTCTATTTATGAAATATAAGATTTTTACATAGAAATGAATCTTAACTTTCAAAGCCTACGTAGACTATTTTTAGATCTTGACGTTTAAACTATGAAGCATCCTACGAAAGATATAAATCACATCGAATATTTGAAATGTTCAATATACATCCAGAAATGGTCAGAGTATAAAAAAAGGGGTCCAGTCGTACAACCAGTTCTAAGTAAATGAGCACAGGAATGCGCTAAGGGCCAAACGAAGACCTCAGCATGCCTGCAAACTTTCTCTTCGGCCTACTTACTTTTTCATTCTGGCTCATTGATGGAGACTGTTAAGTAGCAACTTAGAGCTAAGGTATGCGAATTATAGAGCATATAATGTGCCTTACACATTCCTGCATTAAGAATAACTAAGTAACACAAATCAGACAGTGAAAGAGAGAAGTAGACACCCACAGTGCTATGCAGAAGCGTACGGGGCATGACAACCATGAAAATGAACTTGAAGACTTTTAGAGGCCCGTACTTTTAAACTCTCTCAGGCAATACTTAGCCATTGAAGTGAATATGAAGGTTTATTGTCTGGGTTGTTAATAAACGTTGGTGTCCAAAGCTTTAGTACCTCACGACGATTTTTTCTATTCAACATAAATAATAAAAATCATGGGCTCCATACCTGTATGGTATACCTCCTTTGTTTTCCAAAATATATTAAATGCAAAATAAATTTAGTAAGAAATGATATAAAAGTGTCAGGCTTTGTTAGAGCAAACTGTTCAAATCGAAACATGATAACTTGCCATTTGTCCCAGGAAAAATCTGATTCTATCTTTTTATTAGATATGTTCCTCATCCAATGAAATTTTCTTCATTTATTTGGAACTTTCAATATTTTATTTTAAGTTACCATATTTGAATCATTTTAAAGCTTACTTTTTGAAATTTATCAATTAAAATAATCTTACAACTGATTATGTAAAAAAGAATCTGATACAGAACAAAGTAGAACTCACGTTCCAAACTTTCTTAGTTTGAAATAAGTAAATATGCTGTTGATGATTACTCCAATGTGACTTTCATTTGAAATTTACCAATAATTCAACTTCATAGGATTGCATGTGGTATTTTTGACAGTAAGGCACTTAAACACGGAGCACATAATTTCAAGGAAAAACTACATTACTTAAAGATCTATTTAGTAGTGTTTTCAAATGCCATAAAAATTTAATTTAATTTAATTGTTTTATTGTTTGTTTTGTGGCTAAAGAAAACTAGGAATTGCACTGGCGAGATATGAACACAAGTGCAGTTTTCCCAAAAATATTCTGTAAATCACAAACTAAGTAAACTCTTTTTGGGAAAAACAACAAATTCTCATTTTCATCTTTAGTCAAAAATATCTCTAATATCTATTTGTCTGAAATGAGTAACGTAAGAACATATAGAACAAATAACCTGAAGAAGCAGAGGAATTCTACTTGTTTACGTAAAGGAAATGCTGCATATGTAATTTTTAAATACCAGTGACTTTGATTATTCAAGAATCTATCTCATGTCCAACTAGAAGAATGGGCCTTTTGCTACTAGATCCTGGATTTTACCTAATAACGAAAAATTTTAAAATCTAAGTAACCTTTCATTGCATTCCTACAACATCAACCAAACAGTGGCACACACAAAAAAAAACGAGCCAAATGTGGTTTTTAACCTCTTTTTTTCATAAAACCATAAAAAGCATAAAAGCTGGATTAACTGCCTCCCGAATCCACATTTCACCAGCCGGGTTCTCATCCCCAGCTGGCAAAACTGGCAATCCTTTATTTTTGTTTAAATACCTGGTTTGCAGCCAGAAGAGAAAGTGAGTACATAAAAAAAGGGTTTTATTTTTGAAGAGAAATAAGCATCTGAAAAATAAAACTGCATTGTAAAAGAATCTGTTTGGTAAAATAAAAATGTATTTTATTTAGCTTTGTAAAATGAACACTGATTCTCAAACTAAGTGATTTTGCTTCTGAACATAATGTACTTTAATTGATATATAGATATAATGCTATACAATTAGAGCTGTTTGCTTTATCACTTTGTACTGAACAAATCTGATGTAATATATTATCTTTTTGACATGTAAACTTAAGCAATGTTGAGGAAGAAAACCCTAACGACTCAGCCAGCCTTCTTTATTTAAGAGTTTCCTATCGATTAAAAAGAAAGATTTCTGCTCAACTCCTACGTCCAAACAGCTGGAAGATGAAATACACAATAATATAAATAAAAGTGATTATAATATTCTACATGTGGATAATAACAGAAAACATGTCACGACTATTCATACAATATCCTCTCTCCTTAAATATAAATCCTTTCAAAACACAATACTCCGAAATACTGTAGAAATTTCAGAGTGAAATTAAAATCCCCAGCCTCATTTATATTATTTTTAAAAGATAATTTTTCTCCCTTACTCAAAGCACTTCTTTCTCCAAAATTACAGTAACATAAAATGTATATTCTTTAACCTAAGAGTTGCAATTCCTTCTGGCTACCTCTGATGATTCTTTTTCAAAAAGGCTAATTTACTTGATGGTTCCCATGAGGGCCAGTGGGGAAGTGGAGGGGAAGCAATGGAAGCCCACACTCCAACTCCACTACGGCGCAGGTTATCGTGTGGTGTGGACCTGAATGCAGATCAGAATCTGCTCCTGGAGAAGCGATCCACTAGAAGACTCACCCTAAAGAATCAGTCTAAAGAAGGTGTCTTTTTGCCATAAAAATCAATGTTACTGACATTGAACTAAACTCAAGGTTTTAGTATGGACACGGACACGTGGTCTTTCCCTCTGTCCCTATTATTCTCTGTAACCATAGATGCAGCTTTATAACTACATTTAACACGAATGCCCAGAGAGAGAGCACGAGAGAGGATCTGGGACACTAAAGAAATGTAAATGTTGAAAATGACGACAGGTCACATTAAAACAAGACCCGAACAGTGCAAACTCTAGGAAACAAAGCATAGTTTCAATTTTTCTACCAGGAGCCAGAGGTCACTCCAGGTTCCGATCTAACAAAACCCAAGACTCAAGTTGGTCACAGTAGGTACCGGTTACTATTAAATATTCCGGTAATATTTGATGTAGATGCTTTTGTTTATAATACAACTAGGTAAGTTTAAAAAATCATCATAAATAGCTCTTAAATGATTACTAATTTCAAAGAATGATATTAAATAATAAACCATGTATTTTAAAATGACACCACCAATTAAAATTACCAATGTAAATATTTATTTGGCTAATGGCCACTTTCAAAAAACATGTTCATTCTAATATTCTTTTACCCATTAGGCTTTACCGAAAGGCTGAAGGAACACCTCTCAGTTGGTTTGCCAAGGCCACACAATGCACCCAAGGCAAGTGATTATAAGGAGGTTACGTGTGCCCTAGAGTGGCTTACTGCTCAATCAATAATCCTGACAGAACAGATGGGGGGAAAATTAAACATCTAAACAAACTGTCTGCACACCTATGTTGTGAAAGTAAACTGCGAACTTGGATGAACCAATTTACCGCTAATTCAAAAAATAATTTTTTTTTTCCTGCTAACCTTATATTTCAGGTAATTGATATGTGTGTGTTTTATATATAGACACTTATATACTTTATCATTTATGGAAATCCTTGATATATTATTAACATCCCAGAAATGTGCTTTAAAAAAAGACCTATAAATCTTGTAATTCAGATTCTAACATGCACTGCAGCTTCGGAAGTAGGTATTTCGTAAGAATTATGGACTCCATGGTTTCTTCATAAATATATATTCTCAACTGCTCTAATAATTCTTAGAATTCTGAAAGTGTAACTGCCATTTGCTGCGAGTTAGACTGCTGTGAGCTATCGCCTAGCACTCACACACAATTCTTGCACACAGCTAACGTCGGACTTGCAAAGGCAATCTCTGGCTAGAACAGGCGACATTCCTGAATAAGAGAAGAGCTAAGTGGACAGAATGCTGCTGACTAAATCATACTTCCACACTTCTTCCCAGAGACTTCTACACTTCTTTTTTATCCTGAAGCAATGGACATTATGAGATTCTAAGAAACTGGGTCTTTGTAACCCAAGTAAAAATAGCCACTGTACAATACTGCAGGTCGCCACGAGTGTCACCATCCAGGGTTAGTTTTGTTACATACATTCTTTGGCTTCAGAAAATTTTAAATTATGCTTAAACTAGAATCATTCCGAAGTACTGAATGCAAATATTCTGACTGTTAAAGCCAAAAGACCACATCACGGTGGGAAAAACTTTAGGTGAAAAATAGTTACTACAAGAACTGACAGACCTCTGGGCAAGTAAAAACAGCTACTTATAAACGTGGACAGACATTACCGTTGAACTAAAATTTATCGTTTTAGTTCCTGTTTTAAAATTGTCCACTTTTGAGACAAAATGGGATGATTTTAATATTATTCAGAAAAAGTGTAAGTATTAAGCCAACACATGATGGAAGTTCTTAAACATGAATTCAAACCATAAAGTACCCAACTTCTACCTGGACAAATCACAGTGATTGTCCCCTCAATACTGGTGATGAGATTTTTCAGAACCATCAGGAAAATGAAGGCTTTCATAAATACCTTACGAGGACAGGTGTTTCATGAATTATTAGTAATTAAATATTAGGGATGTATATAGTTTCAGAAAGGCTACTAAAACAGCTTTTTATTTTTATAAAAAACTTACAAGTTTTAAGACTTAGATTCACAATCTGGAACAAACAGCAGACCTCTGTCCAAGGGTTAAGCAAATGTAACTAGGTGTGCTACTATATTTACCTGTAGATTAAATATGCAAACATAAGTAACTTTGGCCTAATTCCTCTTAAGATCTCCTAAAGAGAATATTGACAGAGACCATAAAATGATGGCTTTAACATTTTTTTTGGTTGTATTTAAAATAAATAAATAAAATTCCATTCAATACATTTAAATCAAGTTAGAATCTAACTACTCCCCAGCCAACACCACTCCATGCTAGCAACTACCTTTACCCTTAGTTTATGATTCTCTCGACTCATTCCTAAGAAGTTAATGTATATCGTTAGCTTCAAAGTTGCACAGGATTTAATTTCCATTTGTGCCATTATCTATACACCATCACGATGACTTTGAGCAAATCTTTGTATCAAAATAGTTATCAAAATATCCTGGGCTATTTCAGATATTTTCAAAATATGTATTATATAAAACATATTAAAGATAAGTTTCAAAAGAAAAATGAATAAAATAACAGCGAGTGAATATTTTCTAAAAATGAGGTTCTATAAACTAAGAATGCATCGGAAAAAAAAACACATTTTTAGCCACTGAAAAAAATAATTTTTACATTCATATGAAACAAAAGTATATACATTATTTCCCTGAATAGCAGCCACAACTAGATACTATGCATTTTCCAACAATCAAGTCATTTTTTGCAATCTTTTTGTTAGTTCTAACTTGATTATCAAATAATTTTTATTTTTACACTATTACAGAAGTGCATTTCTCTAGGTTTCCAAAACCACCTTATTCAACCTTCCCCATCTGTCACCATCTGCTTCTTTTTAGCATGTACTTTTTGTGTGATCACATAAGCATGTGAAAAATAACTAACATTCAGATGATTATCTGCTGGTACATTTGAGGACTGGGCATAATAAAAGTGAACTGCCAAAACGTACTTAACACTTTTAATTTTGTTGGGTCTTGCATGTAAGCTACATTTGATTTTCAAACTGTTTTACAGTTGGAAAGTTGATCAGGTACCGCTAACTCAAGAGCAAAGCTGAGACTAAATAATTAGCACTGCATAAAATGGTTTGGATTCAATGAGAGCCAAATCAAATAATAAAATTTAACAGTAAGATTTTATATGTAATTTCTAATTTATAATGTTTAATTGTGAAATACAGTAGGGATTACAAAAACAAAATCCCTCCAAAATATCTTATGGTTCATAATGTATGGCAAGTCAAGTTTATCTCCTCTAATATCAGTAAGAACAAAAACACGTTTAAAACTATATACACTAATGCATTTTTGAGGCTGTCACACACTAAGCGCGTAGTTTATATGCCCGCTAGGACTGTATCTCTGCAACCTCTTTAAAACATACGTGTTGGTTTTTTTTTCCCTTTAACACTAAAGAGCTATAATTCTTCATCAAAGGAGGTAAGAGAACAAAAATTTTAAAAATATTCACTTTCAACAAATGGCATTTTTATACTATAACATTTATTTTTTCTGGTGGTCTTTGCCACAAGAAGTAAACTTACTCATTTAAAACTTAAGTTTATTTAAAAATCAACTATGAATCTGATTTAAAGGACAGTTAAATCGGTTTTGAACTGATTTCTAACAGTCTTTTTGAAGCATCTTTTAGATACCCTTGCCTATCTTTAAACAGCAAAGCATTTCTATCTGATTAAAAGAACTGAACGGGCAGAGGTTGACCGCTGCCAGGTGAAGTAGAGGTTGCAGTGAGATCTGTCCATCACACGTAAGCAAGTCTCTCCCACAGGGGAGGAGAGGGGCCACGCTGACAGAGCCATTCGGCAGGGAAGCAGCGCTCAGGGACGTGGTCCAGGTCTGATAAACAACTGCTGCTGACAGATGATCGAGAGAAGTCTGGCGTTTAAGAAAGGTATGGACTAGAAATTTCAGGGTTCAAAAGGAGTGAGAGACACCACCTGAAGTAAGGGGAGGAGGCTCCCGCCAGCCCCGCCCTGACTCGGACCCTGTACCCCAGCTGTGCTGCCTCCTCGCTCTCACTCAGAAAGGGGCTTTCCCTTCCCCGTGAGGTCTAAACGCACCTGCCATCCTCTCCACGTGTCCAGCCTCGTCCCCAGCGGCCTCCCCTTTACTGCCCCTGGGCCCCCAGCAGGCCCACACACCCCTCCTTCCCTTCCGCCCCACTCTGACTAACCCGAAGAGCACTTAGTGTGTGCACCGTAGTCATTATTCTCCGTACCTTGTCACCTTGGTAAACAGCAGAATACTTGAGGACAAAAACCATTTCTTACTATCTTTGTATTCCCAGCATCTAACATAATGCATGACACCTAATATTCAATAAATATTTCCTTAATAAATGAATGAATGTTCTTTAGTGAAGTGGTCCATATCAGCGATCAGAAAAAAAAGACTTCGGTTCTTGTTTTTAAAACTGAGTAAACACATCCAAAGTTACTCTGATTTAACAAACATGCAGTGCTTCATATAAATACTTAAACTATAAGAATTAAAATTTCATGAGTAGTTGTTTCAAGACTTGTCATCCTCAAGCAGTCACTACAATGACCAGTCTCCCCTGTAAAAATGAAGTGTCGAGACTTAAATTATGAATCAGCATGTGTCAGCCATGGGTATATAAACTGCTTTTAAAGACCAGACTTCTGCAATATTTAAAAAATATGTATAGACAGAAATGTTTTCTTACTTGTCTTTAAAGAGAAATGGATAATTTCTTGTGAATTGTAAACTTTCCATGTAAACAATTGGGCCCCCCTTGAATTAAATTCTTGGTTTTGTTCTCTAGTTGATAGTATTTGCATATAGAACAATATCTTTGTTTCTTAGAAGATCATCTGCTTCTAAAATGAGACGTATTTATCTTCTTCAGAAATAATTTCCCCTAATTGTGACACAACTAATTTTGTTATTCTAAATATGGGATAACATCATCTATGGCAAATGTATAGCAGGGGTAATTAAACTCCAGAGAAACAAAGAACGTGTTTTTCATAACATTCACAAAAACAATCCTATTCTAAAAATTATGATCTTGTATTTGAATAAACAAGGAGCTGTTTCTAAAATTTTACCTAATTCAGCCACAAAAATAGACAATTTTAAAGTCCAGGTTTTGTAACAGAGAAAATTACATTTTTGGCAGCCCTCGAGAGGATAATTGGAAATTTACTGTATTTCAAATTATTAGCACTTATTTACAATAACTCCACATTCTTAAAATGTAAATGTAATCCCCACTTGACAAGGCCTATTATAATGACCTGGCCTGAGTTACTACATGTATAATAAGGACTGCGGGATCGTTCTGAATGTGGTCCTAATTCCTAATTTCTTTTGATTACCTTTTCCTGTTGCGTATTTACAAAGAATTTTAAAAGTGACAATTATTTGCATCTGTAAGTGGCCTTGAAATTGTGACTTTTTTCTTTTTTGGGCCATGACGTATTCGGTTAAAAAAGTGCAAAAGCAGGCTTTAAAAAATGAACTTAGAATCGTGATTCTCTCTCCACCGCCGCCCTGCTGTGCATAGATGACATAAAAGACTCTGGTCCTCAGTTCCCTCACCTTTAAAAAAAGCAGGTTTGCCATCACAAGAGCCTATTGTAAACATGCAACATGCTAAGTCAGCATATGGCACATACGAGATGTTCCACAAACAGGGATCTTCATCCATCAAAGATGGATGCCTCCCTCTTGGGCTCCGGCCACACTAACCTCGTTGGATTCTGAAGGAAGAGCTGAGCTTGTTCCTGCCTGGGGGTTTTTACAGTAGCTGCTCTCCTGTTTGGAAAGTTCTTTCCCTCTGTTATGCAACAGCTGCCTCCTCCTTAGCATTCAGGTCTCTAGTCAAACATCGCTTTCTCTGAACGGCTATCTGCAGAGCAGGACATATGCCAAGGACAGTGGCAGCAGCACCTCCGTCCCACGTGCTCTTCCACAATGGAGAGCGGGGGTCCGCGACACTCCCCTGAATCTGTGTGGGCTTCGGACCGCTGAACCAGTAAGCACAGGCAGGCGATGCTGTGTGATCTCAGAAACTAGTTCACAGCAGCATCGGAGCCAAACAAACACTGGAAGCAACCCTAACATCCGTCAGCTGTAAAATGGATACGCGGATGTGGTATATCCACACAATGGACTATTATTCGGCCACAAAAAAGGAAGGAAAGGCTGATATAGGCCACAATGTGAATGAACCTCATAAATCTTAGACTAAGTAAAAGAAGCCAGACACAACTGCCACGTATTTTATGATTCCATTTTATATGAAATGTCCAGAATAGGCACAACAGTTGGGACAGAAAGTACCTTAGTAATTGCCCAAGGGGAGGCAAGGGGAACGGGGAGGCAAGGGGAACGGGGTGTGTGTACTCAGAGTTGATAATATTCTGCAACTAGACAAGGGTGACAGTTACACAATTTTGTGAATATACTAAAAACCACCACCATGTACTTCGAAAGGCTGAATTTTATGACATGTGACTTGTACCCCCCCAAATTATTAAAAATATACCATAAAAATATACCATTTCAAGAATGAATAAAACATGTCTTGATGGTACCAGGTTGGGGAGACAGCTCCTCATCTGCACCCTAGGACAGTCACTTTTAGAACCCAGAGGCCACCAGTCAGGAGGAAGCCCCGGCCACAGAGAGGCGGGGGCTGTGCTGAGTGCCAAACGACAGCCAGCATCAGTGTCAGACACGCCAGCGAAGAGCTGCGGACTCCAGTCTCCGGCCTCAGAGTCACGCCCTGCTGCAGTCCTTCCAGCTGAGACCTTTATGCTGTGT
>NW_006436814.1:872171-877432 GCF_000325575.1 Pteropus alecto
CATAAAATGGCAGTTTTTCACCACTAGGTTTTGGAATGAATTTTCACACAGCAATAGTGACTGGAACACTTTCTAAAACAGCCACCACACCACATCCTTCCCTTAACCCAGCTTTTCTCTCCTACTGGCACTGACTCACTACACAATGTTGTGTCCTTTATTTATTTTTATTCTGTCTCCCTCCACCAGGGCTGAGTTCCCTGAAAGCAGTGTTGTATCTTGTTTCTGTAACCACATCGCCCAGAAAAACACCCAACACACAGGAGACACAGACTCTACATTCGTTGAGTAAACAAATAACCGAGTTACTGTGGAACTCTCCGCACGGGGCGGTCACTGGTTAGAGTCTGCTTTGGTGTGAATTCAAAACTGTAGCTACTATCATTGCATTAACTTTCCCAATGAAATACTTCCTAAAATTAATTATGAAAATCCACAATACTACAAAAGCAAATTATCATTATTTCTTTGTGTCTAAGGAAAATCCAAATGGTTTCTAAAACTGAAAACATTCCTGATGAAGTCATTCAATTATTCCATTTTAATAAATCAATCAACACGGGCACAATCAAGAAACAAAATGTATTCGGCCGAGAAACAGAAATTGACTATGTTGCAGTCAGCACCTTTGTGCTCATAAAGTTTATAAAATTTAGTTTCTATATATTTTTGCCCTATAATACCACATTAAATAAGTGGAAGCAAAAGAGATTTGATTCATCTTGAAATCCAGGTAAAAGTAGTAGATGCTGTGATTTTTTTTTTTTAACATTTAAATAGAATAATTTGTAAAACATGATGTCAATGTTATTTTTCCCTGTGAACAGAACCAGGCCCACCTCTGGCGCCAGATATTCTGGTGTACCACAGAACGTCTTCATGGTGGCTGCATCTGTGATCCCTTCTTTGCAAAGTCCAAAATCCGTAATTTTTATGTGGCCATCTTTATCCAGCATCAAATTCTCCAACTGCATAGTAAGAAAAATGACATAATTTGTTCTATATTCTTCAAATATAGGAAAATACTGTTTTGAAAAATTATTGAATGCTGAGTAAGATATTTGGAAAGAGGACATAGTTGTAGTTAACAGAACTTCTGTTCTTAAAAATCCTGTAGCTTCCTAACTCATGTGTAAAAAGAAACATGTTTTTATCAACTACTTCATGATAGTAATATTACTGACTTTAAACCAATGGAAGTAAGAGCCTTTATTGTGTAAGTTCTGAAAACTAAAGCCGAATTAACTTTTCAAGGCAAATATCAATTGTTTTTTTTTGGTTTGTCTTTAATAAATTGTGATCTAAACAATCCCAAAGAGATGAGCATCTTCTTCTGGATATATACAGATGGTTTTCAACAACTTCTCCTGGGAATCTATTGCTACTATAAAATATTCACTTAGAGAAATGTTTTTTGGTGGTGGTTGTAAATCAAACCTAAATCATTTCTGTAAGGTAAGGCGATATCCTCTTTTGCGGTTCTTTGTAATAAAGAAATACTAACCCTTTTAAACATAAAAAGAAAAAGAATATCAAAGTCAAACATTCAACAGTTTATGAAAATATGTAGCACAAATATTATACAGTTGGACTCTCTTTGAAGCCATTAATTAAAAAACACCAAAGAGAATCTTAAAGATTTAACCAAGTAGAAAGGTGATCTGCTGTAAGTGAAAACTATGAAATGCAAGAGGGGAAGGAGCTCATGCGAAGCCAGTAAAATTGAAATAGCAACAATAACTGATTATTTTTATTCCATTTTGAAACCAAAGCTCATCATCACACGAAGATACGTAAGAGTTCTGAGTCGTGATCCTATAGCCTTATATGGACAGGGCCCCTAACCGTGCCCACTCACGTAGCTACAACCTAAGGGTACACGCAAGGAATACACACAAGAAACACATGTGAAAATATATATATTAGCAGGATGAATGATAACTAACTTATTTAAGAAGTACTTATTCTATCCCTTCATGTGACGACATACAAAAGTCTTATCTGAACTCTGAAGTCAACATCACATTCAAAACAGAACTCCATGTAAGAATATAAGTAGATACCAATCACATAAAATAAAATATGATGACATCATACTCTGTCGTGTTGTCCAAAGTCTCATAAACCAAAAACTATGTACGGTTAAGCACGTTGTGCTCAGTGAAAGATCAGACGGACAGAAGTCCTTGGGCAAAGTCCTTAAATGTGCCACCGGTTGATCTAAATGCTCAATACGTGTTTCACTGATTGCATATACTTCAGAGAAGTGAGTCTGGCTTTGACAAGCCTTCAGAAAGCTGAATGAACCCTACATGTATCGTTGAACCTTTTAAAAATAACAGGTCTTTTATTTTGTCTAAATTCAGATACCCTGCATCTTCCGTATGCTTTTCTACTAACTGGAACCCACAAACCCAGCCTAGTTTGCACAAATGGCAGTAAGTCCTGAACACGGAAACCGGGCAGAAGAATCGAGAACGAGACTGTCTGCTTCTCACCCTTCCCACGTCCCCTTCTCTCTGCGCTGGCTTGTCTGTCTCTTCTTCGTGCGTCTGGGTTTCTCTCCTTTTTCCCTCTGTTTCAAACACCACCTTCTACCTTCTTTCCTCTCTTAACTTCCATGAGAAAGAGAAGTATTTACAGGAGGGTCTGTTGTTTTGTTGAATAAAAATGTATATGCCCTGTTTCTAATTTTTAAAAATATACTTACAGCTTTACTATAGAATATTATATACAAAAAAAAAACAAACCTAAATTAGGTTGATCAAATGGTCTGATCTTTTAAAAAATATTTAATAAATCTCTTATCAATATAATAAATAATCCTTATAAAATCTTCCAATAATACTATTGTATAAAATGTGAATGTTCCGTCTACTCCATCTCATACCCACTTCCATCCTACTTTGGTGCATGTTATGCCAATTCTCTTTATATGCTTTATACGCACGGGAAATACTCATGGAAATGTGATATCATGCACTACTTCTCTACACTTTGACAAGGCTATTTTGAAGTGCATGGATCCAGAAATATCAAAATGTGTAAACACTGTTTTTTAATACCAAACAATGTGCGTGTGTGTGTGTGTATGTGTGTGTGTGTGTGTGTACTCACAACTAATTCTCTCTCCTCAATTCTCATCTCTGAGCCTCACGCCAGGAGCTGAGGGCTGAGGACTGGAATGAGATACAGGGATAGGGTTGGGGTAAGAAACAGGCTGAAGGTGAGTGACAGTTTGTTTACCCAGAACTTAGGGGTTTCCTGGGAGGCAGGACTTCAAAGTTCTGTAACTGGGGCAAACCAGGACAGTTGGTCATCATCCCTGCTTGATAAATCAGCTTTAACAGATTACAATGATGTAGTAAGAAATAAGGTTAGCCTAAGGGTCGACTGTGGGACATGGGCTGAGGGTCGTGATGATGGGCATGAGAGCAAACTGGTAAGAGTGTGGGGTCAAGTTAGAGAACTTCCACGTAAATTCAAGCTATTGATTTCTATGTGTCTCAACTTCATCTATAAAACAGAGGTAAATAATGGTAGCAATCCAATATGACTGTTTTGAGAATTAAATGAGATACTGATACAGAACTTAACACACTGTAAGCATTCAATAAATGTATTGATCATCATTAAACAGAGAGTTTAATGGCTGATTTGTAAGTTATCAAAAGGGTGTGTGACCTTCTAGAACACACTGTATTCTAAAGGAAAGAACAAAGTTCAGGAATGGAATCCTATAAAATACTTTTGTCAGCTCGGTGACTTCATTAAAAACACTTTTCAATATGCGATAATTTCTTTTCAATAAAACATAACACATTTCCTAATTTTAAACCCATTTATTTTACAATAGTGTCCACCTTTTTTTCATCATCTTCCTATCTCACCATCCTGAAACATGAGCACGAATGGCAAAATCAACACCATAAATGACAGAGATGTATCACCTTAAAAAGATCCCCAAATCCAGCGTGTACAAAGATGAGTCAGGGGGTAATTAAACATCCACTCTAGTTAAAAAACAAATAAAATTTTACACAGATTCATGACAGAGTTTCCATAAAATATAAGAACCATCAGGGCTGTCATTCACAAATATGAAGGATGCTCAGAATCACCTGGAGCCTTTTCAAAGCAGATCAAAGACCTGGACAGAGCAAACCCTGGACCTCCATTCCTCGGCGCGCTTAACACTAACATAAAGAGAATTTGGTGGAACGTTTCTAGAAGCGCTTTCACTATGTTAAGGAAGGAATAAAGACATTTACAAACTACCTTCCTTTGGTTCTATCCTAAATCTCCCAGCTTTCTTAGGCATAAAATGCAAAATGTACACTGTCACTGACTGGTCGGGTACTCTCCGTGCATAAAACTTCAAGTGCATCTTTTATTTATTTATTTATTTATTTTATCTCCAATGAGTCTTAGTTTCCAAGACTGAGAGCAGGGCATCGGGCTTATGCTTAATGAAGATTTCCACTGGCAAAAGCGATGATGGAGTCAAATAGGAGGTTTGACAGAAAAGATCATATGTTAAAAATCTGGGTAATGCTGACTATTTGTATCAGAGTGTTGTTGTCTAACAGTTTACACTTTGAGGAGAGAAAAAATATTAGACATATACCTCACAGAGTATCTATAAAAAAGACAATGTTTTTCACCTAGTTGAAGTGGACAGGCATTATTTGATAGAGGGTCTTGATCCATTCAGTGTACATATGAAAAAATGACAGATTTTCAAGTCTTTTTTCCTCTGTGCTTTGTGGACAAGAAATTATAGCAAGAAAATACTACACTCCTTCCTGCTCTTGCTGGTACCTAGAATAACATTAAACTCAAACTCCTGACTGAGTTTAACACAGTGCTCCCTTGTACCGTAAAAACTGCGACGTGCAGGGAGCTCCAGACCAGCGGGCAGGCCGCTCCGGGCTGGGACTGACTGGCCCGGAGGCTCCTGTGTCCACCTTGTGGCCTTGTGGCAGAGGGAGGACAAGGCCTGAGCGCGCCTGTGACCCACGTGTGGCACACAGGCTGGGAGGCTGTGCTCTAACACACGCCAAGCGAGCTATTAGAAAGTTTACACATTTTTTAAAAGCTTTTTAAGCTTTCTAGTATGATGTTCTAATACAGGTATATATATTCTAATATAGATCTCTTTTATTGACATGGCTGACGCTGTTATTAAACAAAGGAAGGAAAACAGCAGTTCCCAAGGTCTCTGAAAACAAACAGAAACAAACAACCCCCCACCCCCCCAC
>NW_006436814.1:877476-902255 GCF_000325575.1 Pteropus alecto
CTCAGGACCCAGACCCCCGGCTGGGGACCCGCGGGGATCCGTCCTCCACACACTGCGGGTTTAGGTGTCTGGGCGTCGAAGTGCCAAACGCCAGACAAGCGGACCTGCAGGGACTTAATGACCATGAACTTCAGAGAGGCTGCTGAAAACACGGAGAGAAAAACACTTCTTCACTTTTGCCCTTGTAAGAACGAAAGGGTTCATGACGCGCAACAGTGGAAACCCCGCCTGGCTTGCCAAGCTGTCGAAGAATTTACTACAAATTAATAACAAAGCCCAATAGTACAATTTATTGTTTGCGATGGAAGGGGTTCATAACAGCAGTGGCTTAAAACTTCTACGACAGCGGGATCCAGAGCGGCAGTCCGGTTAGGCAGAGCTGGGGGTGCGCGTGAAGATTCAGTAAGTGAAAGGAGCATGCTGCTTTGATTTAGACTGTGAGTTTATTTGGGGTGAACACCAGGGAGCGGATGAAGACTGGAAGGGGTCTGGTAAAGACTCTGAAGTCATCCCTCTGTGCCATCACTGAGTCTTAGAAATTATCTACATCTAGTTGGCGGTCTCTCGTGTTCCATAATGTAAATGGTTAAGCTAACCATTAAACTCTTTGGCAGAAAATAAGATTAGATTTTCCACAAACAGAACACAGGAGCAATTTCTGTAATATTTTCTGCCCCCATCTACCCTATCGTAAACTCTTGGAGAAATTAATTCTTAATGAATTCCAGTATTATTATATGCATCTTTGCAAATGTCCCTATTCAGTCTGTTCTGTAGTTTGGTGGCCATGATTATCGAAAGAAAAGATTACACTTGCAAAATAAGAACTAAGCGGAAAAAAAGTTTGTAACACTTCTGTGCTAGTGATGAGTTCTTAGAAGAGACTTCTTCAAATCTGTATGCTACGATGGAGCAACACGTTTTTCCTAAGTAATCACAAGGAATTTGGGTCCTTACTGAAACAAAATTTCTTATCATGACACCTATTGATAAATTAAGAAAACTTACTTTTTCAGGTGCAAGACAGGTTGCGATAATTTATCTGTGGCTATGAACATCAAGTTATTAGGAACTATAAACTAATAAAATATCTTAAATTAACTTGCACAGGAAATACGGCTTTGCCTCCAAGGATAAACAGAGGCAAAAAGTACTGATTTAACTTGAGAGACATCTCAAATTGATTTGCATTTGAATAAACACAAGGTAAGGCTACAACAGAGATAAATCAGAGACTGAGCAATCAAAGTGAATAGCTAAATCAGTTTTCGATGACACTGTCTTTAATACATCTGGTACAAATGTATTTAAAACACTCATTCTCTTATCTTCAGTAGCTCTATTCGAATTTTAGGTTTACAAAGCTCTCTCTGAGTTATCAATGAGCCTCGCCACCCACCTCCACCCAGATTCAAGTCTAGGAAGGCAGAATGATGTAATAAAAAGAACATCAGACATAGAGCTAGGGTTCATGGCCTCCAATAATCTTGACTATGCCATCGACTTAGTCCATTACTTTGAATATGGCACTCATTAGGCTGCTGGCTGCCCAGACCTCGTCTACAAACTGGACCAGCTCTGAATTTCTGTAAAACCACCTCCAGGATCTTACTCTCTTATGCATAATCCTGTGCGCTACAGATACAAACAACATTTGTATAAATTTTGAATGTTTGGCTTAGACCTTTAAGTTAGGGCTATATTTCAAAAAAAAAAAAAAGAACTTAAGAGAGCAGAGACCACCTAATGGTCTAATAAAGTTAGTGGTCCCTGCAGATGGAGCCACATGATTGATATTCACATGTAAAGTAGGTACTTTACATTACAGTTTAATAAATTTAGTCTAATTCCATCACCTCGAGGGACAGGGTAATAAAACTCATACTAAGAACTTCAGTGACTTAATATGGCTATTCTTATTTAATGAGAAATGGTTAATGGTAAATAATGACCAAGACCATCTCAGTTGTATCATTTTTTTCACCAATGTTGGCAATCGAATGAGCATTCTTTTCTTTGATTCTTTAGGCTGATAATTCTACCTTCCAGCTTTAAACATTGTGGACATGTTACCAAGTACTTCAAAATTATTCTCATTTCATCAAATCTAGAAGTTCCTCCCTTTCTCCCTACAAACAGGATTCATAAAATATAAGAGCGGGAGTGAGGGGAAGTTGATTCAGGCAGAGAAGAGCTAACTAATTCTAAGTAAATCTGAAAATGCCATATAACTTATGCTGTAAGTTTTGACATGCCATATAACTCATTTCTTTTTGAAAAATCTAGATTCAAGACATTAAAACGTCACAGGATTATTTGGCCATGCAGACAGATACAGGGATGCTGCACTCGGCCACATTCCTGGATGTGAGAAGCTTCAGGCTAAATATAATCACACTGTTGATTTGTACTCATCTCTGGTCTACTATGGCACTTAGCTGGTCATCCCTGACCTAGATGTTTTAGTGGCATAGTTCATTTCTTAAACTTTAATAAATAATATTATGCAAACATACATACTACATTTCATTGTCATCTGTGAAAAATAACTAACTTTGCAACATAGTTACTCCTTAGGGTCATTGATAACATAAAGGCACAAGACAGGAACATCCTGAAATAACCTAGACAACTGCTCACATCATTAGATGACTTAAGAATCGCGGGCATTTAAAAATGAGTGAGAGGGGAATGAGGGACTAATTGAGATGTGTTTTTTATGCTGTAATATGGAGACAGATCTCATTTCATACAAACAGAATTTCATACGACTCATGTAACTCCTATTTCAACAAATAAAATTATATTTTAAATGAACTAGTACTTGATAAAGCAATTCTGTGTCAAATTTTAATAGGTCAAGATTATTACATGATTTATTTTTTTTGAAAAAGTAAGATTCTCACATTTAGAATCTGTTGAAAATGTGTCGGGGTATAACTTTCCTTAATATGGTCAGTCTAATTCAAAACAGTGTCATGAGAATCACTACATTTATGAGCTACTCCAGGGGTCAGCAATGTACAGCCCATGGGAGAGATCCGGCCTCCTGCCTGTTTCAGTAAATACAGTTTTATTGGAACACGGCCACACACACTCACTCATGCATACGGAGGCAGAGTTGAGGAGCTGCGAAAGAGACTGGGCCCCAAAGCCTGAGAAATTTACTATCTGGCCTTTACAGAACACCTGCCAGTCCCTCAGCTGTTCTAGGTGTCATCAGAAAGGAAGCTCGAGAAGTCACTCTTAACAATCAAACAGATACAGTACTTTTGAAAATGGAAATGAAACAGATTAATAAAAGGCTTCAGGTATTTAAACCCACCAAAAAGTTAATACCAAAATCAAAACAAGTATTTTCCTCTCGATAAAGTATTATTTATTATAAAAGTTTCTTCGTAATACATCATAGGATATTAGACTACGATAATGAAACTTTAAAACGTCACTTGCAAAGTTACTGGACTTTTAATCAGATGTTTAACATTACTCAAAAAACATAGAGAAATGAAATATTATTGGTAGCTCGCGCCTAATCAGAGCAGTCAAGCAAAAATTCTTTTGCACATCAAAAACTCGGACATAAAGCAACTACATACATACCAGAGAATGAAATTTCCCCTCAAGTGCGGGCAACCACATTCTTAAACAGAGTGTTTTTTTCCCCAAGTAAATCTGCTTTTCTCCAAACTGTGTAGCTTTGTAATTACTTTGTTTGTCCCTATAGTCTCTGTAAAAACAAATTTTGATTACTTTCTTTTTTACCTTGAGATCACGGTACACAATCTTCCCGGAATGCAGATAGTCCAAGGCAGAGACAATCTCTGCTCCGTAGAAGCGTGTGCGGTCCTCAGAGAACACCCGCTCTCGCGACAAATGGAAAAACAGCTGCGGGGTAAACAGCAGGGACAGGGTTGTAATAATTACTGATTTAGTGGGGGAAATTAACACAAACATAAAACACCTCTCATCACCATATTGTGATGATAGATAGCGTACTCTCGGTGGACACCGAGCGCTCTTAGACAGCAGCTGGCTTCTCTTTCCCAGGTTTCCAAGGGGAGACTGCGAGCTGTTAAATCAGCGTTTTAATCAATGTACCCATCTTGTTTAAGGCATTCTGCGTGCTACCCATTTAACCTTCAGTTACCGGAGGAAAAAAGTATGTCGCCTCAGACTGTACTTCTCCCACACTGCACTGCGGCTTGCTCCTTCAAGGACTGGGCATTGAGACATTATTAAAATAAATGAACACAAGCAAAGATATAACATTTCTACTTAATTATTTGATTTACATTTATTTCAAAGAAAGGACCGCTGATTTGCTGGAGCCGATGTATGTAACTTTTTAATTCTCCATCTGTTGATTCAAACTATCTCTGGAAATGTTTTCAAAGTGTGAAACCTTAAGAATTTAAGTTTTTATGTTAGTAATGCCCCGAATGAGACACTTCCATTATTGCCCTATGATTCCCGATGTATATTCTATTTTTAATAATAAACTACACCACCAATCTCTTCTCACATAATCACTTAAACTATAAGCCCGGCCATTTCCTAGTTAATCACCACTCAATAATCAACAAATATGTATTGGGCGCTCACTGCGGCCAAGCATCCAGCTGCCTGTTTAGGCCCGCTCTTCATGTAAGAAACTGCCTATCGTCTCGATTCGACAACGTGTATGAGGAAGAGCCGGTTTCGGGTACTATGAACTGACTCTTGATCTGTTGTACTATTTCACTGTACTAGGAAACGCCCAGGAACGATGAAAGATTGTGACAGTGCTGAGTGGCTGCCAAGCATCATGTTAGATACTCAATACATGTCTGTGACTAAAGAAATGAACCAATGAGTCAGCGTATCCCTAGGCTGCAAGACTGAAAATTAACTGTACCTTCGCATGGATTATGGACTCTTCGGTGCTTCTACAAACTTATAACCATCATGGTTAACAAGATTTGATCCTCGCACACCAAATCATAACTTTGGCAACATAAAGGAGGTTCCACACAGATTCTTTCTTCCCTTTTCCCACCTTCGTCTCCACTCAAGTGTCTATCATTGTTTTAACGTAAACTTTATGCATAACTCATCATCATGGTAAAGAGAGGTTATATCATGCAACTCTTGCCAAAACAGACTGGCTCAACATTAGTTATAGTAAAACTAAAATATTAGGCAGACAGACTCTAAACTTCGAGCTTCCTATTCGATTGTCATAGTTTGTCAAATCTAAGATGCTATTGACTGGGACTCTATCGTCATCTTACGTTAACACAAAGAAAGAAAAAATTGTTGCCAATTAAATATGACACATTATCAAACATAAAATCGTACTAACTGCAGAAATGTTAAATGTGTCTGATAAATGATCACATAAAGTATGTTAAAAATCAAGCCAATGTATACAATTACTCAGGAAAAATTTTCAAAATTCATTTATTTTATAAAGGCAGACAGACACGGACACACAGACACACACATTTAACGCACTGCCATTCAAACGGAGACGGGAAGTAGAAAGCAGCACGGAGTGTCAGTAAAACCATTCTGAATAATTTCTGGGTCAAAATCATTTCTGCCACGCTTTATACAAAATATCACTGACTTTAATGAAGGGGCCCTTGTAACCTCTACATAGATTATTTATGGCAGTTTTCTGATGGAATAAAGATAGTGGTTAAATTTATAAATTGTCTTAAAATAATGCAAAGCCTATTACCCACTCATCTACTGTACAAAAGACATGAATGCTTCCTAAATCGATATAATATATGCAGGATTCTAGCTCTTTATTTAGACCATATATCTCCAATTTGTCTCCCAGCCAATTTCTATAAAAATATCAGCTAAAAAATTATACTTAAGGAGAATTCTATTTATTTCGCAGTCTGCTGTCCCTCTGATGTCTACTCTCGCTAATTTATGGAACTTATTCTTGTTACAATAACCAAGAACTTTTTAATTGCCAAACCCAATAATCTATTTACAGTCTACCCTCCGTCTTTCTGTTCTGGGGCCAAGCACCTCGCCTATTGCTGTCTCCTTCCTGAAACACGATTTTGGCTTTCGTAATACAATCCTCCCCTGATTTTCTACCTAATTCTCTCGATATGCCTTGGCTTTGAACCAGCTTTCCATTTAGTAAGCATCAATTATTTTAAAGTCACTGTGTTGGGTACCAGGAAGAGAAAAAGAGGGCAAACGATGATGATTAAGACATAATCCTGAACCTCAAGATACTCGACCCAGTGAAGGAGATACATGCACAGATGAAAAAAAAAAAAAAGAGGGCTGTGATAAATTTTGTTATTCTGATATTAAAAATGCTTTGGAGGCAAAGAGTGATTAATTTTTACTGGGATAATCTGAGCGACCTCCCCAATAAGGTAATATCTCACTTAGGTTTTGAAGGATGGATTTTTCACAAATGGAGAATATAAGGGAAGCCTATAGAAGACTGCCATGGAAGTTTTATCCATCTTTATATTTCTAACACAGCTTAGTATAGCACCTGCACATAACAGGTGATTAATAAATGTTTGGGAAGGAATTCTAAAGGAGGAAAAAACAGCAATAGCAAGGAAACACATGTAGATAAATAATACACATTCAGGACAATGATAGGACTTAAGCAAAAAAAAGATGAGATCACACTGTTTAGGACCTTGACTGCCAAGATATGGGTTTGAGATTTATTCTGTAGATAAGGAGTGTCAAAAAGTTTTGGGTTAAAAAAGTAGCATAATTTTAAAAAGATAACTGGCAGTAATTGGAGAATCATTCAACAAGCTCTGAGACTGCAGTCAGTCAACAATGCACACCGAGAACATCACTGAGTGCGCTGAGTGTTTATTTAGCGCAACTGCTGTGAAGAGCTGCAGACACAATGGGAGGGAGTGGTACCAATCTGCCAGCACATCACTATCTGGTTAGAAAAACGAGCTGTGTAAACAATTCTACTAAGGATGCGGTAGCTAGTCAATGGAGGGCACATTTAAATAAGCGAATGAGTATGTTGTTAACATCGGAAGTTACGCATGAGCTGAATAAGAGCTTCTAAGGGACCTCAACTAGAGTGGCAGCAACTGGCATTTCGAGACAGTCAGTGTTCCAGAGGGAACCAGCTTGTGCCCTTTGGGGTTTCTCTGTGGACAGCTGAGTGGATGCTGCAGCCAGCGGTGCAGAAGAAAAGAATACAGAGGGGAACATTTAAATAAGCACTTGATACCACAGCTTTGAAATTACGGGTCCCAAGGGCATAGAGGTAGATATACGAGTCATTTATATGTTTCTGTAAAGGATATTGTTAAAACCAAGGAAGTGCAAGATAGTCCGGGAATCAGTAAAAACTGAAAACGGAATTAAGCTCAGAATCTTATATATGAGGACAGGAAAAAGAAGCAGAACAGGATACTGTGATGGAGTCCGAAGAGAAGTACGAAAGGGAAGAAGAATATACCTGAAGAATGAAGAAAATAAGGAGGTAATGATTACCAGGCACGGGAATTAGGTCATTTGCTACCTTTCAGGGAGGAAATGTCATACTTTGGTGAGCTCAGAAGGGGATGTAAAGGCAGACATGCAACGCGACTCCTTCAGGAAAAAAACGAATAAGATGAGCGAAGACAATACCGAAATGGAAGACTGCCGCTGTTAACGCGCCATACGCTTGCAGGAACACTCGCGCCCAGAGAAACTGAGAGATGCTATAAAGCTACAATGCGTATGGAAGAGGCACACAAATTCAAAGAAAGATCAATGAAATCAGGCAGCCAGAAATGGATTAGTTTACAAGAATTTAATATATGATAAAGTTGAAGATGACAATACTCAACAAAATATATGAGAAAAAAATGACTAATGCAGGATGCCACAATAACTGCTCAACTTTGGAGAAATTCAATTTTCGCTTCACATCATAACAAAATAAATATCAGATATGATTAATAGTTAAATATAAAATAAGACACTAATTAAAAAAAAACTAGAAAATATGAATCAATAGTTATCTGATCTCAGGGTAAAGAAGGATTTTCCAAGTAGAAAGAAATGGAACAATTCATAAAAGAAAAAACTGGTAGAATTAACTACCCATAGTTAATTAACTACCAATAGTTAATAGTTAATAGAATAGGAAAAATAAAAATAAAATTGAATATAACAAATATGACAAAGTCCATATGCTTAATATATAAAGAAATGAAAAACAAAAAGACTAAAACACAAAGAAAGAGGGGAAAGGACACAGACAACTAACATAAGAGAAATATAAATTATTACAGGATATAAATAAATGGCACCTTAAAATAATCAATGCAGTAAAGATAAAAACATATATGAGACAATTTAACACATCAAGAAATAGCACTGTCAGTGAAAATGCAGTGAGATAACTATCTTGATAGCCTGCTGTGTAGAGACAGAAACTCTTTGCAGGACAATAGGCAATAGATAACAAGATATTTTTTAATGTACAGGAGTTCTGGAAATTTCTTTTTAAAAAAGGAAATGTAGAAGTCTTCTACACGAGGATATTCTCTGCAGCAATATATACAAAGCCAAAAAAAATGTAGAAACAGCATTCCAAAGAGGTTGAAAAATAAAATTACACTTTCATCTAACACGATAACAAAATAAATTTCAGATGTAATTGTTAGTTAAATACAAAACAGAAAGTGAGTTAAAAAGTAGAAAATAAGAATAGAAAGTTCATGGGACTAGACTTACCCTCTTGCCCAAAACAACTGGACAAAAATACGTAAAACGAAAAATGAAAACTGGGGAAAATAAAAAATAGAACTCTTGAGATATCGAACAACAGGCAGTACAAAATTGTGATTCCTGTGAAAATAGAAACGAGTGAGGTAGAGCCCTAAAAATCACTCGCCTTCTGACTGGGGCACTTTCTGGACCATTATGCAGAAAAGGAAATCTCCAACGTAACTCAGAGGTCTCACTACTGGAGAGAGAACACCAGATTTTGAGGACGGTGAGGTGAATGGCATTTGCAAGACAGGACACCAGGGAGGAAGAAGCAACACAGAACGTGTAGAGCCGAGTCTGCAGCTGAAAGCTAAGCAACCCACATGTGAGGTTAAAGGCCAACGCCTGTGACAACAAGCAGAGAAGGAATGGGGGTCCGTGTGCCCAACAGCTCCCGGAGCTCTTACAGACTGGAGAGACAATCAATTTCCCAGCGCTGGGAAGAGTGTCATTATTGAAAACCCGGGCATTCAGTAGATATTTTAAAACCAGAGTGAAAGCTAAGACTGACACATATGAAGAAACAAACAACAGTAGATGAGACTGCATTAAAAAGCCAACAAGACTGTCAAACATCAACCATATTTGCAAATAACTGCCTTCCAGAACAAGGTGTAAAAATCTTTAGTGGAAGATAACAAAATCCAAGCACTCATGTAAAATTCGAATTACCTAGACATGAAAAATGCAGGAAAATATGACTCATAACCAAGACAAAAATCAGTCATTAAACACAGACCTTAAAAGTAACACCTGATGAAATTAATAGACAATGACTTTAAAACAGTACATGAACATAAAGAAAAGATAAAGGGAAATAGAAATAGAAATAAATAAGACTTCTAAAGATAAATTATACACTATCTGAACTACCAAATTAACTAGACGGGATTAACAGATTAGACGCTATGAGAGAAAAGGCCAATGAACATGAAATCACAGCAAAAGAAACTACATAAATTGCAAAAGAAAAAAAAAAAAGAGCTTCAGTGACAAATGAGTAATGGCAGATCGTGAAAGGGGTGGGGAGACACTTGCAAAATAATGCCTGAAATTTTCCAAACTTGAATGAAGTAGCTCAGCGAACCCCAAGAAGATGAAAATTGAGAGACGTGCACGAACATAACAAGTCAGAGCACGTTCGAACGGCTGAAAACCAGTCGTAAAGAAGTCTTTTTGCTAGAGGGGGAAACCATTACGTACGAAGGAACAAAAAGGAAGACACTCGCGGGTTTCGGACCGACATGTCCAAACTGCTAAAGGAAACACAAAAAGGCACCTAAAATTCCGTATCATGAAAATATTCATAAAATATAAAGGTAAAAGATTTCTGCTTTGATCGTAGTTAAAAGATACCAGATTCAGCCTCCCTTTTCCAAATGCTAAGAAACCATATAAATTAAGTAAAACAAGGATTTTCATATATTTAACATCAGGCTGCAGAGTACAGCTACCCCAGAGAAAAGGAAACAAAGTGAAAATTACGCTGGCCCCAGCCAGCTGCGTGGAGACCGGCAGCCCAGGATGTAACCGGGGAGGGAAAACCCAAGAGAACCCGGCAGG
Source organism: Pteropus alecto (assembly GCF_000325575.1). Taxonomy (NCBI): domain Eukaryota; kingdom Metazoa; phylum Chordata; class Mammalia; order Chiroptera; family Pteropodidae; genus Pteropus; species Pteropus alecto. Next base: position 887,809 of record NW_006436814.1, read on the forward strand.
AAGCTCAGGGGCGGGGGACCCTGAGGGGCTACACGTCCCCGGCAGAGGACCCTCAGGAGGAGAGGTGCGGGATCTGCAATGAGCCGCAGCCGAGTCTCAGGGATCAGCACAGGGAAGTGAGGAAAAGCCTGAGGCCAGGGGCTGAGCCACCAGAAAAGGCCAGAAAACGATCACAGGCTCCCACGAAGCCCAAACTACTTTTTCTCCTCACCAGAGAGAACAGAAGACTAAGAGGGGCCTGGGGAGCGTCGCCCTGCAGCGCAGCAACACCGGCGTTAGAGCAGAGGCTACACACACACACGCGTACGACACGACAGCGTCAAGGTCATACCACGGGGCAAAGAACCGCCTTTACAACCAAAGACGCTGGACGACCAGGTGTCCACACGGGGGGGAAAGAACCTGGATCCTTAGCTCACAGCAAACATAAAATGAACATAAAATAAATCGCAGACCTTAAAGTAGTAGGTACAACTATAAAAAGTTCTAGGAGAAAATATTCGTGACCCAGGTACACGAAGATTTCGTAGATAGTATATAAAAAATAAAAACCAGAAAAGACGAAAATTGATAAATTGTACTTCAAAATTAAAAACTTTTGCTTCTCAAAAAATATAACCGAAGCAATGAAAGGGGCAGTCTGGGAGACGCTACTGGTGGTAATACATGTATTTGGCAAACTACGCGTAACCAGAAGACAGGAAGAACTTGTAACTCAATAAGAAGAAGATAAACAACCCAATTAATAGGCAAAACCTCTGAAGAAACATGTCACAAAAAGTGTCTGTGCATACCAGTATATATACGAAAAGGTATTTAATATCATTAGTCATCAGAGAAATGCGACGTAAAATCACAATAATGTACTTCTACAGACTCACCAGAATGACTGAGCTTAAGACAGACCACGCCGAGTGTGGTGAGGATGCGGACAACTAGAATTCGTAACAATGACTCTGGGGAGGTAAAGCGACACAAGGACTTTGGAAAACGGTTTCTGATGCCCTGAAATGTTCGCAGGTGCTTACTGTAAACCCAGCGATCACACTCCTCGCGTCTACGCGCGAGAAAACCGGGACTCGAACGTGCACATCGGCCTTTTTCACACTCGGCAACAACTGGAAACATCTGAACGACCGTCACGGACGGGCCGGTGCACAAAGGCTGGCAGAGCCGAGCAACACGGGTCACGACTCAACCATGAAAGAACAGACTGCTGAGGGATCCAACGACGTGCTTAATTTCCAACACATTAGGCTGAGGAAAAGACGCAGACGCAAGAGAATACATGTCATATGACTCCATTTCTAAGAAATTTTAGGAGTGGTAAAGCGAATCTGTGGCATCGGGAGGCAGATCACTGTTTGCCTGGGGCCACTGTGGATGCAGAGGTGGCGAGGGGCTGGCGGGGACGCTGACCGCAGAGGCGGCAGCACTTCTCAAGGCAACGGAAACGTGACGTCTGTGTCATTCCTGGGAGGGCACTGCGTGTATCTATGTTTGCCAAGTCATATATGTAGGCAGTATACGTAAAGGGAGTCCGTCTTATTGTATGTAGATTATACCTGTTTGTTAAGTAATGAGAACAATCTAAATGTTCAAAAATTTGGTAAGAATTTAATAAATTATTGTATATCTACATAATCAATAGGAAACTAGTATATTTTTTACAATATTAAATAAAATGGAAAATATATGTACAGTATAAAAATGAAATATATTAACATATATAGTAATTATTGCTGATGGTGAAATTTAGAGTGGTTTTATCTTATTTTATACCTTAAAAATTACTTGTATGTATTTAATATCTGTTTCCCGGAACATTATCCTCTCTGAAAGGCACAGACCATCTGTCTTGTTCATGTCATATGTTAAATACTAAGTACAAAGCACAGTAACTACCCCATAGCAAGTAGTCAGTAAATATTCTTTTCAATGGATCTGAAATAACTTTCTGATGTTCTTGACAATGAATGTATACTGTTGTTACTTTTATAATCAAAAAATTATACAAAGGTTTATAATACATATACTGTAGATCCTTGTATTGATTCAGGCTTATGATATATTTAATACTCTAGTTTTTTTTCCTTGGCAGAGGCACAGTGAAAAGACTATGGAAGCGTTCTCTATAGCTTTGCAACCTCAGCACCAAGTCTAACAGTGGTGCATATTATGGGCTGGCACATATTATGGGCTTAACAAATATGTACCTCAAGAATAAAGTTAAATTCGAAACTACTTTCCAAAGAATTATTTATAGGGAAAATAAGGCTTAAGGTTTTTAAGGGAAAGCATTTTTATTAGAAACTGAAAGAAATCATATACAATAACTGCATAACCTTGTTTTTATTTTAAAAAATGTTATTTAGTGCTCAAGCAAGGAGCTTATGTTTAGAAATTTAACTTCCTTTAGGCAAAGACTAAATGACTTTTGTGTGTGTTGTGCTAAGCCATGCTATAAAAATACAGTAATGTAAATAGATTATCCTACTAAATATACAAGTCTGTATTTCATCACAAACCCAGAATGCTAATTTTAACAATAAGTTGTATATTTTGAAAAATAGTTATATTTTTAATACAACAAACTTCCCCCAAAATAAAGATCTGGACTTAAAAAATGCCCTGAGAATTTCTGCTGCAATCTTAGATTTTAAACTCAATTGTATCTTTTTTTCTTGCAAATACTAACTATACAGTTTTTAGTTATTCCTTTGTAATAGTAAAAGATTGGTTAACTAGAGAATAACAAAATATGCTGAATACAGGTCTTGTTAATTTAAGTGATTATATTATCATAATATTAGTTGAAACTGAAACCCGAGAATCCTAAAAACAACTAATCAATTAAGCAATAAGATGGCAGTCTGTGCAATCACACTGCTTAACACTCCCCTTGGGTTTAGACCCGAGGCGAAATGACTGCCTCTAGCTCCCCTACAGGGAAACTAATCAACGACACTGTCTTAGTCGGCTCTGGCTGCTGTAACAAATACCACAGACTGAGTGGCTTATAAACAACTGCTTCTCACAGTTCTGAAGGCTGGAAAGCCCAAGATCAACGAACTGGCAGATTGGGTGTCTGGTGAGAACCTGCTGCTGGGTTCACAGCCGGCTGTCTTTTTGCTGTGTCCTCATGTGGCGGGAGGGGAGAACAAACTGCCTTGAGGTCCCCTGTCTAAAAGTGCTCATCTCATCACAGGGCTCCACCCTCATGACCCAATCACCTCCCAAGGCTCCATCTCCAAACTGCATCAACTGGGGATTAGGTTTCAACCTATGAGTTTTGGGGAGACACAAATATTCAGTCCATCGCAAATACTATACTACACAACTGAAATAGCATTGGTTACAGTATAAAATGAAAATTTAAATGCTTAATTTTATAACTGGAGCAAAGGTATTCTTACATTTAGCAGGTAATTCATATCAATATCTTCCAGATAATGTCTGTCTATTCTTTTCACGAGCTGAGCTCATAATCTGCATGTGTTTCACACAGAAAAATTGCTGTAAAGTAAATTTACATTTAATATTTGAAATAGGTTTCTTCCAGAAAGGACAATGACATAGACATGAGATATAAATACAAAAGATCCACATTTTAATAACATAGTTCATTACAAAATTTCTTAAAATACAAATTAAACACTTAGGATGCTACAGGACAATGGAGCCCTGCGACAGCTGTTCGGTGGTGACTGTGTTAGATATAAATTATCCGCTAAATACCTCAAGCCCTATTCCTCTATTTCTTGCCCTCTTGGCTCTCTTCCTACAAGTCTGAAAATGTAAAAAGAATTCTAGATCACCAACTAGGTCCCTGATAACTGAAAAACTAGTAAGGTGGCAAAATTTTTAAAGAAGTAATGCAAAAGAAAAGTTAAGGAAAGTTTCTGGGATTAAAAATCATCTAATGAAAATATTTAATAATATGGTAAGTATAAAAAGTAGTTCTTTTAAAAAAATAATTTCAACTTCCAATCTACTCCAATAATTAATTTCTATTTAAGTATTTTATTAAAAATATATTAACAAGATTAAAAAAGAGATTGCTCATTTCTACCTCATTAAATATTAATTGATTCTTCATTTGGAGAATAAAAAATACTTTTAAAAGGTCATAAATTATCAAAGTAATTATTTTTAAATATTTTAATCTATTAGTATATGTGTGAAATATCTGGGTTATTTATGAATTATATTTAATGTCAATACAACAAATAATAAATATTATCATTTTGAGCTCTAAAGGCATTACATCTAATAACAATCATAAAAGCTACATAATGCTATCTCCATATTACAGATGATTAACTATAATAAATAGAAGTTATTGTTACTATTACTATTAAATAGGCACGGTTTTTGAGAGCCACTTAGTTGGCACTGTGCTAAGTGACTTACATGCACTGTTATCATTTAATCCTCAAAACAACCTTATAAAATAGGTACAATTATTATGTCCATCATACAGATGAGAAAACTGAGGCTCAGAGATGTTATGAAACTTGCCTAGCATCACATGGCTATTACATGGTAGAGCTAACTAAGATTTAAACTTAGGTCACCTGTCTCTAAAGCATATCATCTATCTACTATACTAAGTAGGTTTCTATTAATCTGAAATAACAAATTATATAAAATGCATAAATTATTCCATTAAGAAATCTCATTTATAAGTCTTCTTTGTAATTGCATAATATAATATAAGTTGCATCATAGAAGAGAAAGAACTTGGTATGAGTACAGCTGCCTTCTCCGGGTCTAGAAGTGGATAGGAATTCAACGAATCTTTGTTAATACTACTATTATAAAAACAAAAGAAAGCGGAACTAATGCAATTGTGAATATAAAATGGAAAACAGCAAAAATAGTCAATACAAAAGACAGATTTTTTTCAAAAAGGAACAAAGAACAGATGGGGAAAATAAAATAAATAGTAATATTTAACCCAAACCACATGTACAATCACATTAAATACTCCAAATTTAAAAGGCAGAAATTATCAGATTGGATTTAAAAAGATGTAAGAACTGTAGGCTGCCTATAAGAAAATAAAAGGAAAAGTAGACAAATCCACAATTGCGGCTAGAGATTTCAACAGCACTCTCGATATTTGATTTTTTAAAAAGCAGACATAAAATTAGTAAGAGTATAGAACACCTGAACAACACTATATTAATCAAAATCCTTGACCAATGTAGCCGGTATTTATAGAACACTCCACCCAGCTCATTCAGAATGCACAGCTCATGTACCAGATAGAACATATTCTGGCCCGAAAACCATGTCTTGGTAAATTTAAAAGGATGTAAACTATATACAGTCTATTCTCTGAACACAGGTAAATTACACTATGAATTTTAAAAAGGATATATGGAGACCCTCAAGTATTGCTATCCAATTATACTATCTGTGTCTTCTGAGACCATTCTCATGAAATGCTCACTCTGAATGATCCAACCTCTGTGTAAGAAGTCTGACTACCTGACATGTCCGAGCTGTGCCAGAACCACGTGGAGAGGAGTCACGGAAACAGACAAATGCCTGCTCACAATTGCAGTCACCTCATCTGAGATTCTAGATGTGAAAGTCAGCATCTTAAGACGGTGAAGCCAGTCATGTCTTCGCATTAGGACTTCAGACGCACTGATGCCCTTGTTTAATGGTTTATTTTAGGAAACTAGCCTTGTAGTATTATAAAGTATACATAGTCCCAAATTTATGTTGCCTTAGACTTTACATGTTAATGTGAATGTTATAATGCATACTTCTTGACTCTGGAATTTTTGAAAAAGCTTTGGTTGAAGGCAACAGAATTCTGATAAACCTTATGTAGTGTAATAACTAAAACTGTTAGCAAAGATATTAGCTTGTTAGACTCTTGACAATAAAGATATTTATATATCTATAAATTTAGAAAATTTTTAAAAATCATCACTATGAATATGAAATGATACTTTTAATTAAAAAATCACCCAAATCACACCTTCATAAATTAGTAATTGGAACTAGAATGGCTGACTGCCGGCACTTCTGCCTTATGTAAATTTAAAATGAGATGATTTTGGTTCACTGAAGACAAAATGCCAGCCGAATAATGAGAATCTGAAATAAGTATGAGAGGATCTCAAGACTGGCATGAAACTGAAAGTCATATGCAAAAAATAAAATGAATTTTTATCAAAGAAATTAATATAGAGCATACCAAGAGCTAAATATGCTCAAGAATAGTAAATAACCAAAAGTGTCAGGCTCATTTGTACCCGCATAAAGAATATAGAGGAATGTGAAGAATTATTAGATGAAGGATATTTCTACGTAATGATTTTCCTTTACCCCTTAATGACTCTCTTAACTTCCAGGAGATTTCAGCCTTGAAAGAGAGTTACAGAGGTCCGATTTGTAGACCTACAAGAAATAGAGCTGAGTAAGATTTTGGGGAACGCTCCCAAGTGGAGACGTCCTAAACCGAACTAAACAACACCACCTTAGTCGGCTTTCAGCTTACATTTTTCCCCCCAGAATATTTTTCTGTTCCTCATGTGAATTTGGTATTCGGCTGAGGAACGAGTAGATGGCAAATCCGATGAGGATCTTTCACTTGTTATTTTGCAGAACTTAATACACTCTGTTATACTTGACACACTCTACTTAACTTCTAAGGCTTCTCTTATTTGCCTCCTTCTACCCAGGAGCCTCCTTACGACCCTCGTGACCGCCAAGTGAGATGCTGGTATCTCCAGGTGCAATTCTTGGCCACTGATGTTCCAACTCCACCTACTTTTTTTACTCTGGATACATCTTCGTGCCTTGGTCTCAGCACTGTTCTAAATCTCCTACCTCTCAGATATCCCCACTAAGCACCTCAAATCCAGGTGATCACCCCAGAACTCATTCTCTCTCAGATATCCCCACTGAGCACCTCAAATCCAGGTGATCACCCCAGAACTCATTCTCTCTCAGATATCCCCACTGAGCACCTCAAATCCAGGTGATCACCCCAGAACTCATTCCTCTTCCCACATTTCCTGTCTTTCTGAATTTCCCAAGGAGCAAACAGGAAACTGTATGATGTTTCTTTCTCTCTCCATTTAGTCATTAAATTCTGGAAATTCTAATACCTAATCATTAGATTTTGATTCCTTGCCACTAACATTTTCTCAATGAATGACCTTACCATTTTTATAACTAGACTACTGAAAACTTACTAACTGCAGTAGCCTCCCAAGCAGTTTCCCGGCTTCCAATTTCGTCTTCTCCAATCCAAGCTTCACACTGCTACGAAGTATTCTTTCTAAAACACGTTCTTACAGAAATCCTTCCATATGATGCTCCACTGCCTTCAGGATAAAATCTGAATCACCTGACGGAAAAGATGGGTCCCCACACGATCCTGCCCACCTGTGCAGACTTCTGGCTTCTGCACCTGGGCCGGGGGCAGAACTCGCATGCTCCTGCGCATCCCACACATTCTGCTTCCTGTGGGCAGCAGTGCCCTCCTTCTCGTCCTTACGATCTAACTCACAGTTACACTCAGGTCTTGGCTTAGCAACAACCTTAAGAAACGTTCCTTCGCTAGTATTCTCCCCCTTCCTCTTCTCTCTTCCTTACGGACTGACTGATTCAAGTGCTCATTCTCTGTTCCACAGCAACTCGTGTCATCACAGTAATAATCACACTATAAAGTATCCACATATTCCCTTTTCTATCCCCCCAACTAGACACACATCTTCTAAAGGAAAGTCTATTTTCCTTATTTTTGAATCCTTTGAGGTCCAGCCCATAGTAATTTTTCATTAAATATTTAATAGGTAAATGAACTGTAACGGAATAGGTTCAAACACATAAATTATCAAGTATAATGAAAATTCCCTAGGAAACTGCTACACTGGAGACCAACACACACAGTCTCAGTATAGCTAAGCCCAGCACAGTTTTTCTCCAGCACTGAAGTAATATTGTTTCTTTAGATGAACATCTGTTACTTAATGACAATGTTTTATAAAAACTATGTATCTTTAAGCCCCCGAGTTTATATCCCATGAAACTCAAAGCCTGGCAATCAGGAACTGACATGGAGTAAAAGAATAGCAAATTTATATCTGTTATCTTGAGGTCACTCTTTCAATACAACTCATGAAGAACAATGGCAGAATCACCATATTTTATCTCTCTATACATCTCTGTCCATCCATCCATCCACTCTATTGCTGAGCCTATTTCTTTGAATTCATAAAAGTTAAAAGCAATTATGATGTGACTCCATTATACTGATAGGTCTATAAGCAGCCACTGTTGATTTGTTACAACGAGTATGTAACTCACAATCCACTTCCATCAAGATTATTTAGTGCTTGAAATAATAGTGGCAAACATAGTGATAATAAGAAGCATGGCCACAGGCATGCTAAACTCCTGTGTAGTACAACAGGCTGAAAAAAGTCCAGATAGTCATAACATGGGAAGAGAGTATAAGAAAAGGAATATCTCAACTGTTGTATTTGTATTTTAAGATAAACATTCCAGAATATAAGTTAAAAGGATGCTATAGCTAATTGAAAGTCAACAGACAATAAGTACGAGTTGAATAAAACTTGGGCTAGTTATAATTACTTCAATTGGCCCACTGAAGAAGCCTACCTCAGGGCAAACTGGGAAATGAAGAGATCTGAGGATGCTGTCACTGGGTGAGTACTGTTAATCTACCAGAGCTTTCCTACAGGATAGGGTTCTCCTGCTCCAGCCTCTTAGATTATCCATCATGCAGATATTCCCCCTGGGTAACTCAAGGAACATCTGCAATTGTGTGAGTTTATAGTTTCCCTTACATCTCTCTGTTTCAATCTTATTTCAAAAACATAATTGCTACATTTAGTATTTTTTCTACAGCAAATTGAGTTTTCTGCATTTCCAGGAAGCATCCCTGGACAGAATAAACGACATGATGAACCTAAAACTAAACCAAAATTAAATAAATCACCATAAGGTTATACCGAACAGAGATTTCTTTCCCAGAAATAATAAATTTAAGAATTCAAATAATACCATTAAGTTCCAAGAATTAAATAACTATTTGTATTTATAAAGTACATTTTAAATTTATTTAAAAGAACATTTGATAACTTAAAGGAATAAAAAATTGGGAGATTACATATAAAAATTTTCATTTTTAGTAAAATTGTATAAATGTAAATTATTAAATTTTCATATGGCAGTACTTCAAAATTATATATCACATTTAAGATCAGTTCATTTGCTTCAATATATTAAATAATTTATTCTTTTATCTATAACACATTCCTGCAGCAGAAATATTGAAAAAAAGAGAAGAAAGGCCAAACAAGAGAAATAATGTAGCAGTTTCGATGCTAAAGGAAACCATCTGGCTAGTCTTAAAACCTGCTTTTGTGTGTAAAATTTTTTCAACAATCATCAATTAAATTAATCTTTGAAGTATTCTAGGTTTAGAATAAAAGTACAGGTATCAGCTAGCTAGCTCCCTCTAGAATAAATAAACTATGTAGTACATTACTTTCAATTTTTCTCCCTACTTATACTAGCTTCTTTTATCCCTGTTCCCTGAGGGAATTTGTTCATCCATTCACTTATTTATTCATTCGTTAAACATCTGTCAAGTTCCCACTATGTGCCAGGTAGTGTGTAAGGTGCCAGGGTTATATTAGTGAACAAGCCACTTAGGGATTCAGAGTCTAGTGGGAAAAACAGATAAATAAATAGGTAATTATAAAATAATATGATAATCATTATAATAGATGTAAATACATGATACTGTATAAGAGTGTTCCTCCAATTTAAGAGTGTTTCTCCAAGTTTTTATCTGAAGTTTGTCATTTTCCCTGTATTATTCTCTCCCCTGGTCATCTACCCATCCATCCATCGATCCATCCCCCCAACTATCCATCCATCTATCCATCCATCTATCCATCCATCCATCCATTCAGCAAGCCATCCGATCATCCATCTAACCATTTGCTTGCCTGCCTATCTTCCTTCCTTGAATTTCTTATATTGATAATACACACACACGCGCGCGCGCACGCACACACACACACACACACACACACACAAAATGTGGTACAAAATGTAAAAGCTGCACAACAATATATAAGTGAAAAATACGTCTTCCTCTACCTCATCCTCAGCTACTCAGTTCATCTTCCCAAAGATAAGTTCTAATGCCCAGTGTGTGACTGCAGAGATGTTGATGCATATACAGACATATGCATGGTCTTACTTAATACAACAGTAGCATGCTTTATACTCTGCACATTGTTTTTTTCACTTCATAACATATCTTAGAAATTGTTCTCTATCAGCCCATATTGGGCTGCCTTATTCTTTTTAGTAGATACTTCTCTCTTTCTACCCACGTCCAGTTAATCGGTTAAGTCATACCAATCCTATAAAGTTCCACAACACCCATGTTTTTTGTATTTTCTCAGAGAACACCTGACTGCAAGGACCCAGTTCTGACTGCCTGAGCTGTTCCTGGCTTACCACTCCAGTCCTTGCCCTGTGCTCATCCATCAGTGATTCTACTCACATCATCCTCTCTGCCTGAAATATCTTCTCAAATCAGCTCCCCTGCTGACATTCCACTTACGGCCTACGCTAAATGCTACGCGTAAAGCATTTTCTTTTATAAATGTATTAGTACTTAGGTCTTTCACTAAATGTTCTAATTTACAAAACACTTACAAGATAAATTATAAACTTCATAGAAAGGATGAAGTCTTAATTCATTTTGATAAACCCGCACAGCTGAGGCACTCAAAATGTGCTTACCAAATGAATAAATGAATTTTTGCAATGAACTAATTCCTACAAGTCAGATAATTCTATTGGAGAAAACATTCTATAGAGAATATTTATTTTTGAAAATAGGACTTTCAAAGTCTGTGAGATATAAGCCCCTATTTAATAAACTTATTTCAGAAAGCCCACAATGTAAAATATTTCGAGTTAACTATTCCAGTAAATTTTGATTACATTGATTTTTTTATCAAAATAAGGAGAAGAAAGGATAAGGAATAAAGAAAACGGAGAAATGTACTACTAAAATCATGGAGTTTCTCTTCAAAACTACAAGATCCCTTAAAATCTCTTAAATATAGTCAAGGTTACTATACTATGCGGAAGAAGAGAAAACTCAGCCTATCGACTATCATTCAACTGAGTTTAAAATGAGTAAAATAATTTTTACAAGTTTCACAAAAACCTGAGGAAGAACTTTGTAAAGCATCATAAATCCTATATGTCTGATATTCAAAATTAAATAACATGATTTCATAATTTTACTTTTGCTAAATTTTTTACAGGTGAAAAATACAGGAAAAAAGAATGTAATTATACTTTCTAATATATAAAAGTAGTTATTAAAAAATAAACCATCGTTATATTTCATTTGGAATTATTCAGCTCTCATCTACTAAATATTAGAGCTATACAAATCTCTATCAAGAAGCAGAGAACTGTGATATTACAATTTATATTTTAAATAATTTTTTAAAACTAATGACGATACTACCATGCAAATGCAAGCGCCGGATTCACTCCGTGACTCACCTCTCCCCCATTAACATATTCCATCACAAAACACAAACGGTCTTTTGTCTGGAAGGAATATTTCAAGGACTTGAAATGAAAAAGAAAAAATGTGGTATTATAATCCTACATTCTTATAATGGTACCAAATAGAACACTTAGAAACAGTAAGCGTGATTGATTAAATGAACTGTTGTTATTCCTTAAGAGTCTATTTATTCCCTAAGAGTGCTTAAGTAAGAGTTTATGGGGAACATAAAACAAATTACATTTAAATCGGCAATGGGGATTGTGAGGGGAAAATTAAAATTTTAAGTGATAATAAACTTAGTAATTGTGATGCGCACTTCTCAATTTATTGTGTCATCCATTTCATACTCTATTAGTCCCCAAAGTTCTTATCCACGGGGCCTTAAACTGAGGCCTACAAATGACTCCAGTAGAAGTCTTAGGAATATAGTTATGGTAGTTATATTTGGGGACATAACATAGTTACAACATAACTTTTTGCGTGCTGGGTGTATAACATGACCCAATCCAACAGTTGGTTCATGTAATTTTATAGGTTATAAAGATATCAGAACTTTAGAGCTATCTTAATACACTGGACAAAAACATACAACAAACTAACAACATAAGTCTAGGCATCTAATGGTACCTCTGAAAATTCCTAATTACAGTAATCCTAAATCTTTAAAAGCACCGCCTCTTGAAAGTCTAGCTGCTATTTTTTATCTTAATATACTTCAATGGAACCAGAAATATACAGAAACTTTGTAAATTATGAGTCAATTAAAAGCAATCTAGGAATAGGACTAAAAATATGTTTCACGATAACTAAGTTTATACTTTATCTAGTGAAGAAAACATATCATGACTTATCCCATCTTTATTCAATATTCCTGTATTTCTTAAAGTACTCTATAACTAAAAGAAGTCTCAATTTCTATAAAAAATATTCAGTAAGAATTTCTGCCTTTCATATTTGAAGACAATGCTGCCTAATCACTTATATATTTATTGGAAACCAATAAACAAAAGAAACAAAATCCTTATTTTTACTACTGATCTTTTTAGTAGAACCTTTTTTAAGTCCATCATTTTCTCAGTAGTCTCCTTAAAATGCCATAGGTGATTTATTTGCTCTATGGATTTTTTTTTTTTTTTAAAGGCAGTGAAGTTTCAAAAAAGTAACAGGTGCATAATTGGAGGGATTACAAATGCATGCATATTGTAAATGTAATCCATGCATTCTGATACTTTTGAAGAAATCCAAACACAGTCTTTACACACACACAGAAAACAGCATACCTGATTAAATGTTATTTAAAATGTTATTTTTCATAGCTTAGTTTCTGTAATAAAACTCCCTTAAATTTATAATGTCATAACATCTATCCTCTAGTCACTTACTGTTAAAAAGGGATGTCTAGTGTTCTTTAATACTCTGCTTTCAGTTAGAGTATGTGCCACTTCATCCTACAAAAGAAAAAGGCAAACCTTTAATATATGTTCTAAGCACTAATGATATAAAAATTTCATATTTCTCTAAGACCAGAAGAGGTAAAACCTCAAGACAGAAAAAGATTTTAAAACACAGTGAAATGCTCCATTTTTGATAAGCTTCTCCTGCACCAAAAAAAAAAGATCAATTTAATGACTTAAATCAGATGGCTATAAGGTAAAATTCATATAAACTCAGTCATTTAATCAATGTATATCAATAACGATATAAAAATCACCAAAAAATTATCTGAGACACAGTATTTAAAGAGTAAGTCTCCTTGAAGGGAATGTCTTATCAGCTAATATTTAGGCATGGAGTTGTTAATATTTCTATGTTTGCAATACATTTTATTCAAGGGTATATAAAGAATATATATTTCAGTCAAGATTATAGAATTCGTTAAGTCTCCTACTTAAGAGAAAAAGCAGCTATGGAAAAGGGAAACAGAGAATACATATATAAAATATAATTCCAAATTATACTTTTTAGAAATAGGAACAGAGTATAAAAATTCTGTCTTTCTGCTCATGGCTTTTTACCATACTTCTTTTAAGAAAAAAGTCATAAGGTACTATAGGTGACAATTTTAATATCTAGGTGTATTTCAAACCAAAACTACACTAAGAGTGTATTACCCCAATTTTGTACATAAATCTCATCTCGACCTCAAAAGTGAACGAGGATTTTCTTTAACATGGAGAAATGGAAGATGTGTCATATTTCAAAAATAACACTATCTTGAAAAAGAAAAGAAGATAACTGCTGAAACACAGCATCTCTGGTCTCTGCTTCTGGCAAAATCCTAAACAAAGCCCTTGCTGGATCCATTTCTTAACACTGTCAGCGACTAAATTATAAGTAAGATGTGGAGGGCAAAATATTAGGACATTGTATTGTATTTATTATCTTTACAAAAGCATCTGACCTTAGTTAGACCTAGAATATAAATAAGAAGTAGACTGACCAAAGATAAGATCCAAAGACCAATTATGTCTAAACAGAAAATCAAGTGTAATTAATGACACAGTATTTAAAACCAATGAAACAAAGCATGAGTATGAAACCACTCCAGTCTTACCCTCATACACTGCTGGTGGGACTACAAACTGGTACAGCAACTACGGAAAACAGTATGGAAGTTCCTCAAAAAATTAAAAATGGATCTGTCTTTTGACCCAGCAATTGCACTTCTGGGTATTTATCCAAAGAAAACCAAGACAATAATTTGTAAAGATCTATGCACCCCTATGTTCATGTTCAATTTACAACAGCCAAGATATGGAAGCAACCTAAATGCCCATCGACAGACAAATGGATAAAGAAGTTACGGTTCACATATACAATGGACTATTCCTCAACCCGA
>NW_006436814.1:902392-906301 GCF_000325575.1 Pteropus alecto
AAGGGGGGGAGGGGGTTGTAAAAAGGGGTGAAAGCTTGAAGAAGTACAAGTAGTTGTACTCGTGGAAGCTGACAGATGGTCACAGGGATGGGGAGCACGGCCCAGAGAATGCAGTGAGCATTAAGGTGATGGCTAGGTGGAGGGCCAGAGGAGAGGAAGAGCAATCGGGGGACCAGTTCATATAAATATAATAAATATATAAATGTCTAACCAATGTACTATATATTTGAAACTAAAAATAAAATTTAAAATGTAAAAAGAAAATACAATGTTCATCCAGAAGTAAATTATAATTAAAATATTTGTGCGAGGAAAAAAAAAGAACCAGGATTAAGTGATCAAACAACTCCTTGTCATACATAACATACTATAACTATTAAATTAATTAGAATAATAGCAAATATTTTAATATAAGTAAAGAAGCAGAAATGACACCATAACTTACTGATTTTTATTCTCAGGGTGTGTAGTATAATGATTAGCATGCAGTAGACACTTAATAAATGTTGAACTAAACTGTTTATCATAGAAATGAATTCTAAGATATCGAGGATGTTCGACTTCATTTATTAATTCATTCCTTCAACGAATATGCAACCAGAGATTCTGGGTACTGTTCCACACACTGGAGAGAGGGTGCTGACCCAGAGAGACGAGGCTCTGCCCCAGGAAACTCTCATCATGTCAGTCACATGGTGACCAGTGTCAGTGGGGGAAAAAAAGAAAAAAAGCGAAGGTGATCCTGCATTTATAAACAGGTGATGAATACGAAATAGATAAAGATTATGCAAGTGGCTATTTTGTGATATATAGAATCAAATTCATTCACTAAAAAAAAATAAAATCCTTGATGTACTAAATGCTAAGAACAGTGCAGGTATACATTGGTTTTTAAAAAAGGCATTGATCCCTTCACTCGTGGAGTTCACAGGCTGGTGGAGAAGACAAACAGGTAAGTATCCAATGTTGTACATAATCACTAATTCTGATAAGCGGTATTAAAAAAAATGAGGGGTACCTACTACTGTAAGTGGAGTAATGAAGGGAAACCAGTGCTATCGGCAGAGTTCAAGAGGGTTAATGGGACGGTGTGGGAGGAGGCGGACGGGGCAGGGTGACACCTGTGACTTCTGTTTAAGTTTACTGAGGCTCCTCTGAGAAGGAAGCATAAATAGGAGGGATCAATGAGAAGACTATTACAGTATTAACATTAAATTAACATGAAAGTTAATAATAATGTAAAAAGTTATGTGACTCCAACATGAGAGGGAAGCAAAAGAAATATTGCTTCATAGAGACTTAGAAAGATTCACAAAAGAGATAACCCTTACCAGTTAAGCTTTAGGATGTGAAGTGATTTGAAGACGTAAACTAGGAAAAGCCTAAAGAAAGCTAAGTATGAAACCCATTTGGAACCAGAAAAGATATTCCCATGCTTCAGAAAATATTTCCGTGGCATATTTCATTCTATTTTGTTAAAACAAGTCATCACATATAATAGTTATTATTCTAAATCACTTAGTAAATTCCTTGAGCAATTCGTTTTTTCTAAATTCTGTAATCTGCTTAATCACATTGAAAAAGCCAAGAAAAAAATGTATATAGACAAAAGCTAAAACAATATTTCTTTGTTGTAAGAATGCAACCGGAATTAATACCATGTATATAATTTAATATATTCAAATGTATTTTCTACCATATTTTACATCTGATTAGAATTTCCTTCAATGCAAATTTAATGGCACTGTATTTCACATACTAATTAGTTTCTGCTATAAGGATAAGGTATGCATGAGCTAAAAGGTAAACACAGATGCCAGTAATTTTTAATTACAGTTAAAAGCAACATGTCAGAACAAAAAGTTAAAAATAGCAGTGATAAAATAGTGGCTAAAACAATGTGATTTTTTTAAAGAATCCATTAGTCGATCATGATTATAAATGAAGAGTGCTAAAAATGCTTGGGTATAAAATAAGAATAATGATGTTTTCATGAGAAAGTTCAGAAACACATTTTCATATGTAGTCCCATGCTGCCTAACGCGGGTACACTGTCTGAGAACCACCTCCGCGGGCGGTTTTGTCGCCGAGCGGCAGCAGAGCCACCTGCACAGAGCGAGAAGGTGCCGCCTACCTCACGCGGGCCTGGGCGGCCTCGCCTGCTGCTCCCAGGCCACCAACCTGGGCGCATGTCACTGTACTGAATAGTGCAGGACACTGTGACGCAACGCTAAGTCTGTGTGGATCTGAACACATCTAAACACAGAAAAACTGTGGTAAAAATACTGTATAAAAGATAAGACCTGTACACCTGTCCGGGGCACTCAGCACGAGAGCAGCCTGCGGGACCCGAAGCTGCTCCGCGCGGGTCAGTGCAGGCTGAGCGGGTGTGAAGGCCGGAGGAGCCCGCGCTGCTGGAGACTCGACCAGCACTGCACGCGGGCTATGCTGAATTTATTTTTAAATTTATTTTTAATAGGTCAATAATAAATTAACATTAGCTTAGCGTGACTTTTTTACTTCATAAAATTTTTATTTTTTTGAACTTTTGACACTAAAACACAACTTAAAACACTACATTATAGGGCTATACAAAATTTTCTTTCTTTATATCTTTATAAGCTTTTCTTTAAAGTTTTCGAATTTTTTCTTCACTTTTTACATTTTCTTAGTTAGAAACTTTCTTAGTTAAAAACTAAGACACACGCCCGCTGGCCTAGGCCTGCACAGGGTCAGCATCAGGAACGTCACTGTCTTCTGCCTCCACACCCTCCCTGTCCCACTGGAAGGTCCTCAGGGGTAACGCCATGCGCAGAGCTGTCACCTCCCATGACAACAATGCCCTCCTCTGGAGCACCTCCTGAAGGACCTGCCTGAGGCTCTTCTCCAGGAGGTGTCACTCTTTTCAGAAACATCTCCACGGTGGTGGTTCGCTTCGATTTTTTTCTTTCTTTTTTCTTTCTTTTTTTTAATCATAGATCGACTCATATTCAGATAATGCACTATCAACAGTCCTCTCTGCTGATGAAAACCTTTCGGTGTTGGGTCCATCAAGCTTTGTGAGGAGCTTGTGGAGGTCGGCAGGAGCTTCCGCCAAACTCTGCACTGGGAATTTCTATTGCGGGTTCTTCTTCTCTTTCTCCTGCAGCTGCCCTTCCTCCTGCCTCTTCTTCAGAGATGCATTCCTGGTCCAGACCCACAACTCCTCACCAGTCAGCAACTCAGGACCCACCTCTCGGTCCTCAATGTCATCCGGCCCACACCCAGGGTAAAGCTGTGTGTCATCTCGACCACAGCCTTGGGGATTTCTGCAACCTCCTCATCCTTGGCAAATCCCTTGAAGTCACGGATGAAATTCTTCACGTGTCCTCTGCCAGGTACATTCATACACTCCTTGGTGACATCGCCCCAAGCCCAAGCAAGGTTCTCGATAGAGTCACAGATGTCGTGATCTTTCCAGAATTGCTCAGTGTCTTCTCAGTGTCCTCCTCAGCTGCGGCACCAGCCAGGGCAAAGGTCCTCTTCAGGCAGTGGGTCACAAAAGCTGCTACAAGGCCCTGATCCACCGGTTGGATCCAAGAGGTGGTGTTTGGACGGAGAAACACCACTCCGATATTGGGAGGAAGATCACCAATAAAGGAGGATGTCCAGGAGCATCATCCGCGATAAGCAAGCTCTTGAAAGGCTACCTTACTCTCCACACAGCACTCCTGGCATAACGACGCAGAAAGGCGTCTTAGAACAGGAGCTGGGTCACCACGACCTTTATTGTCCCTGTCGTACACCGCGTCTACAGTGTCCTTACTGATATGCTTTAAGGCCCTGGCGCACACACAGTGCCAGATCACAAAGGATTTCAACTTGGAGCGCAACCCCCAAGCAAGACTGTTATCCTGTCCTTTAAAAAGC
>NW_006436814.1:906657-954642 GCF_000325575.1 Pteropus alecto
GTGGTCTTCAGTCCAGGTCCTCACAAGCCTCTTATGTGTGACACAGGCCCTCCTCAGACGTCGTCACTCTCGCTGCTTCAGTGGAGCAGGTCCTGTGACAGCTGCCATCACGTTCTCGGTCTTCAGGATCGCAGCTGTGGCGGAACGGGGCGAGCCTGACCGGCCGGCAACACCCACCGCTGACCTTCCACCTTCATGATCCTTACGCATTTCTAATCTCATTTCCAGGTCTGTCACTCAGTGTGGCCACTTACTGGCCACATTAATGCATTTTGTACACTCAGGGGCCACAACGAACAAAACACAAGATTAAATCAGGTACAAGAGAAAACGATGCACTCGAGAGACGGAAAACAGGAGATGCACGAGGCTGCTGTGGGTGTGACACAGCAAACTGTTTACAGCAAACTATTTAATAGGTAGGAAGAGTGCACTCTCAAAGATGAACAGTATAAATGCATAAACCAGCATCAGTCATTTTTTATCATGACCAGGTGTTACGTACTGTACATGTTGTATGTGCTGTACTTTTATGCAACTGGCCGTGCAGTAGGGTTGTTTACACCAGCATCATTGCACACACGTGAGTAAGTTGCATTAGACATTACCACACAGCTACAGTGTCACTATGAGATAGGAACTTGTCAGCTCCATTATAATTTTATGGAATCCCAGTATTAGGCAGCTCATGACTGTATATTCATCTGTAAATTATTAAACACTGAATTTTTAAATATAACTGCTGTCACAAAAAGAAGCTTTAAGGAGAATGTGATTTTATTTCTTGAAGAGATAAACCAGAATAGTTCTCATATTTACTTTTTTAATTCTCTCCAAGTTATTACTCTCTCCCTACTACACATGGTCTAAAATTTTCCCTTCACTGCCCCTGGGCTTTTTGGGGAGAAGGAGGGACAAGGTGTAGAAAATGACACAGAAGTGGAGGAAGAGAACATCTGTTCTCCATTATCGGGGACACCAAGGACGTCATCTCCTTCAGTCCCTGCAGCAGCTCAGCAAGTAGGTTTCACAGAAGCTCAACTGCTCAAGAGCAGGTGAGAAAATCAAGGCTGAGCCCACGTGGAAGTCCAATGGCGGCGGTCGCTTCCACGTCATGGCACTGCCTTCCATCCTCAAACGGCTTAGTGTCTACTTAACTCGGTACTTTAATTCTGCTCACACCATTTTCTCTGTCTTGAACACAAGACTACCATGACTATCAGAAGCTAGCTGAACTCAAGGTATGTCATGTCCAGAGCATCTCCCGCATCCAGTCAGAGCAATGACTGATCCTAGATGAGATGTGCAGGTGCGGAACGGGGAGGAAGAGTTTTCACCTCGGCACACTGACTCTTAATTAAAGCACAATGACCACCAGCGATGGATCATCACTTATGTGTTCTCTGTCTTAACAAGTCATATGTTAGCAATGCATACTTTTTCCCCTATAGAAAGTCAGCACATATCTCAAGCTCTAAATTTTTGGTTCTAACGTTTCCCACTTCTGAAAGCTTGAGCCTTGGTCAAGATGCAGACTTCTAACGCTTCTCCCATCAGGTGTCACACTGTCTTCTCACTGTTCCTTGATTTCTATTTCGATTCTCTTTTTTGAAGGTTTTTTTTTTTTTATCTTGATGAAGAAAATGAAAGCATAATTGTTCTCTGTTGTCTGTAAACACTACATCACCTTAAGTGTTATTTGACACTGTTCTTGAAGTTCCTGTTCCAAATCTGACTTGGACCGTGGGCTACGTAAACTCCTTTGCCTTCGGTCATGATGCAATCCCTGTAGAGTATGCCGCTTGTCTGCACTGCCCTTCACTACCCTCCCTTCTCTCCCTCGGCCCCTTCCAATTCCCAGTATTGGGATAAACCAGTCTCTACATTCTCACTTCTATACTCCACATCAAAAGGAGAAAAATAATCACATCAACATACTAGCACCTTTATAATTCCGTCTCCAATGTCAGCTAAATATTTGGAGGATTCTTTAATGAAAGTGATCCCCACTGAGATCACTCTTCCGTTCCTCACATCATTCTTTCGAAACTTTGCCAGGCCTTCGAGCACGCCTGGTATGCGTGCGGAAATGGACACACGGCCCTGGGCAAGCTGCTGAGTAGGGGCTGGAGCCCAAGCCTATCTGATCTGACTTCAAGTCCCGGAGCTTTTCATTAAGTTGCTTCTTTATCTAAACCTCGTTCTCTCATACCTTCAAAATGGGATCTTACTTCCGAGCAGAACAGAAGTTATTACTAATATTTGACGCGTCCGATCCTTCTCTCACACTGAAAACATGGTTCCAGGCAGCATAATCTCTCCATTTTCCTTCTCTTTCGTGGTCACCTTTCTCAGCCTTTTTGCTGGTCCCTTATCTCTGAATCCTTATCCTTTGAGTGCCCCCAGGACTCAGTCCTCAGAGCGCTTCTCTTCACTGGGGACACTCATTCCTTTGGGGACTTCACTCAGACTGTGTCTCAGTTGAGACTGTACATGGTGATGGACTTTCAAATTTGGACTTTTCAAATCCACACTTCTTCCCTAAACTCCAGAAATGCCTATTTAACATGGACATTTAATAGATGACTTAAACTTGAGTGTCTAATGGAAAATATCAAATTTAACATGTCCAAAAACTCATTTCTAATCTGCCATCAAGAAGCTTACTTCTCCCACCAAAATAAATACATACATACATACATACATAATTATTTATTTATTCCCATCACAGCGAATGGCTACACTGTCCTTCCTGTTGTTCAGGCCAAAACCTGGAAGTGATCAACTTCTTTCTTTCTCTCGTTCCCTACATTCGATCTGTCAGGCAATCCTGCTGGCTCTTCATCAGACTACACCCAGGATCTGATTATGTCTTACCACCTCCACTGCTACTGCTTGCTGCAAGCCACTACCATCAATTATCTGGATCGCCGCAGGTGACCTCCAGCGAGCTCCCTGCCTCCAACCCCGTCTGTTCTCAACACTGCAGCCAAAGTGATGCCAGTAAAACAAGAACCAGATCATGTTACTATACTGCTTAAAGAAGTGCAATGGCTTCCTACTTCATTCAGAGTGAAACTCAATATCTTACATCTACAAGTACCTGAATAACCCTACACTATCCTTACTGTACACAAGCCACGCTAGACTCCCAGCCATCCTTAGATCATGCTACGTATGCTGCTTCCTCAGTGTCTCTTCACCTGTGATACTCTCAGTCTAGAATATTCTTCCTCCCAAATACCTGAATAGCTTGTTTCTTCACCTCCTTCAAACGTTCACTAAAATTTCACTTTCTCAGGCGTTCTGAGGCGTTCCACAGAATAAATTTTCATCCTACTTGAAACTGCAAAACCCACAAAATCACTACGATCACTATTCCTTATTTCCCTATCCTACTCTTTCTCCACAGTATGTATTAATTTCTTACATACTATGTGATTTACTCATTTGTTATGTGTATTGTTTGTTGTCTGTCTCCTGACTAGAATGTAATTTCTAGTAATGGAGGAATTTTGGTCAGTTTTATTCATTCACATAGTCCCAGTACCTAGAACAGTACCCAGCAAATAATTAGGCGTTTAATTTATCTTTATTGAAAGAATGAGTGAATGAATCAGTAAATAAAGGAAGAATGATAACTTCGGCATATGATGCTGAGGAATGATGCAAGTTTCACGAACTGCAAGAAGCAACTTCAGAACCCAAACCGATGAAAGCAGAACTCCAACAGCACAACGCCAGGCGGTGAAGGTACCGCAGATCAGAGCCAGCACTTTCATCGTCTGCTTCCTACACTAAACCACAATCACTGGCACAATGCTTAATGCAGAGGTTCAGGAGAATCTGGAAGAGTGGATCAAATAAGCTGGCAGATGGTCTTAACAACTTCCGGTTAGGGTCCACCTGTCATTAGTTTAGAGTCCAAGGGGAACTCTCAGTGGTCGAGACGAGCCCTGGGTTGACACTTCATTGCGACATGGACAGGAAGACTAGCCTCGGCAGGCCGGAGGGGCGCAAACCCTGCTCTCTCACAGGAGAAGCCAGTCTTCAGGACTGGCCTGTGGCCACCTCCTGAAAAATAAGCTTGGATCTCTTGGAACAACCTGCCTGGTTAAGAGCATTTTTGTATGCCAAAACCTTGGGCCACATGACTAGTTTGACTAGACAGTTCATGCAAATGAGAGGAAGAAAGCCTTGTACCTGACATTGCTCAGGGCGCTCAGAATCTGAGCAGCTAAGCGAGATCACGCAGGTGCTGCTTGCCTACGTGACTGATCTACAATAAAAATTCTGGACACCAAGGCTCGGGTGAGCTTCCTGGGCTGACAACAGCTTGCACATGCCGTCACAATGACTGCTGGGGGAATTCCGTGTGTACCCGCGACCCCACTGGGAGCTAGCACTTAGTTTCTCCTAAACTTTGCCCCATAGGCCTTTCTCTCAGCTGGTTTTAATCTTTATATATTTGCTGTCATAAACCACAGCCATGAGTGTATCGGCTTTTCTGAATCCCGTGAGTCCTAACAAAATACTGAGCTGAGAGTGGTCTTAGGGACCACTGACGCCGTACACGTCAGAAGTAGGAGCAGTCAAAAATGATGTCAGCAAGATGAAGGGCTAGGAGGGCCCACCACTAGTCTGCCCCACAAACAACTATAAGCTCATGAAAATAGCTATCAGA
The DNA here is from genome assembly GCF_000325575.1 of Pteropus alecto. Lineage (NCBI taxonomy): Eukaryota > Metazoa > Chordata > Mammalia > Chiroptera > Pteropodidae > Pteropus > Pteropus alecto. The sequence continues at coordinate 911,342 of NW_006436814.1, forward strand.
AAGTTCTGGACTACAACAAGATCAGCAGAAAGCAACAAAGCAACAGAAACTGCCAAGTTCAAAACCAAGGATGGCTGCACAGAACAGCACAGGAAGCGTCTTACCTGCACTACCCCATCCCCCAAGTCAGAGCAGCTCGGCACCAAGAGGGATCCCCATGGAGAAACCGTACCCCATGGGGAAACAAGAGCAGGAGAACCCCGGCAAGCCCGTCACTGGCACGGATGTTTGCAGCCTGTGCTACTTCACACCACCCGTCTTCGTTAGCACTGAACTCAGCCGACGGCCACCAAAGTCCCCATCACTGCCTCTCCTTCCTGGGGCTGAGGCTGCAGCTGTCACTGCAGAGAGACTTGTCCCCAGTGGTCCCTGTTGCTGCTGTGTCCTTGCTTTCTGGGACTGGTACAGCACAAAACCTCATCATCCACGGGGCCGAGCTGCCACTGCTCTGCGCCCGCCATCTGTGTCCCAGGTCGGGGCTCTGCCCCACCACAGGCAGGGGCGCACTGTGCTGCTCTGCCCCGCACCCCTGGCTCCCAGCTACAGCTCTGACCAGTCCTAATAGAGGCTGAGCTGCTGTCGCCCTGCACCTTGACCTCTGAGTCCCAAGTCAGGGCTTTGACCTGCCATCACAAGGCCATATTGCTGCTTGGCACTCTATTCCTGCGGTCTTGACACAGGCTTCAGTGGGCCACCTCTGGGCAGTGCTGCTGCTGTCTGGTGACTGTTCTGGGTCCTAAATCATGGCTTTGACCACCATCACCAGGCTATGCCCCTGCAAGCTTCATGCCCTAAGCCAGGAGTTGTAAATCACAACTTTGACCCCCCATTATCCTGTCATTGGGGTTCTAAATCAGAGGTTTCACCCACGATAACCAGGGTTGATGCTGGGGCTGCTGTCTGCTCTACACCTAACCATAGCGTCCTAAGTCACAGCTCTGACCGGCCATCACCAGACTGTGCTGCTGCAGCTCTATGACCCCACCCCGTCAGAGTGCTAAGTTGTGGTTTTGACTTGCTTTCACTGGGGCCAACCTGCTGCTGTTCTGTGACTGACCCTGGGGCCTAAGTTATGGCTTTGACCCAACCATTACCAAGGGCAAGATGCTGCTATTATGCAACTGCCTCGAGGCCACAGTGGGGTCACTGACCAACCATCCACAAGGTGTGTACTACTACATCCTTCCCCTGTGTCGTAAGCCTCCATTGTACCCTGTCATCCCAGAAATCCTGCTGCTGCTACATCTCCTTCCACGCCTGGGGCCTAAGTCACTATGGAGATCTCCAGAGACCAAGGTCCCAGTTCCACAGGAAATCTGCACACAGCTGCACCTCTCAGACACCAGGCCACTGCCACAGCAAGTGCACCTGTGCCCCAGATCCCAGGGTACGAGCAGCTCTGCTGACGTTCTGAGTGCCAGCATTCCAGACCTGGTGCCAAGAGGGATTCCTTTGGCTAGAACTTTCTATCACAGGCAAAAAGAAACAGAAGAATTGCAGAATCCCAGCAGCCTTCACCTCCGAGGACCCCAACAGCCCAATCCACTAACTTCGCCCACAGAATCCTCTACAGGCTTGACCAGAGAAGACCCCCCAGTCCTCAATGATGCTGACCTCAGCTGACAGAGCTGTGTGAAGTCTACTCTGCTTTACCCTCCAAGTAATCAGAGACACCGCACTTCACCCAGCTCACGTGCTCAGCCACCTTCAGGTGAAAGTCGTTCCACAGTGAAGTCAGTCCAATGGGAAGAGCTGACTCCTCTCTCAAATGCACAGATGTCAACACAAAGACATCAGAAATACAAAAGCAAGGAAACATGACACCACCAAAGGTACACAATAACAGTCCAATGACACCAAAAAATGGGTTTGAAAGTTACCTGAAAAAGAATTCAAAATTATTAAGGAAGCTCGACAAGAGTCAAAAGAATACAGACAATTCAATGAACTTAGGAAAACAATACATGAACAAAATGAGTTCAACAAAGAAAGAAATCATTAAAAAAAAAAAAAAAAAAAGAAATTCTGGAGCTGAAGAATACAAGAAATGAAATAAAAAATGCAACAGAGAGTTTCAAGATCAGCCTTAACCAAGCAGAAGAAAAAATGTACAAACGTGAAGTCAAAGCTCTTTACATTATCCAGTTAGAGGAGGAAAAACATGTTAGAATGAAAAAGAGTTAAGAAAGCCTATGTGAATATGAGGTATCATCAAGTGAAACAACATCCACGATATTATGGGAGTCCCAGAAGGAAGAGAAGGAGAGAAAGAGAAGATAGAAATCTTATTTTTAAAAATAATGGTTGAAAACTTCCAAAATCTGGGGAGAGATATGACCATGCAGGTACATGAAGTTCAAAGATCCCCAAAAAGATTCTACAGAAAGAGATTATAATCAAGCTCTCAAAAATCTAAGACACAAAAATAATTTTTAAAGCAGTAAGAGAAAACATATTCGACACGTACAAGGGAAACTCAATAAGGCTAACAGCATATTTCTCAGCAGAAACCTCGCAGGCCAGGACAGAGTGGGATGATATATTCAAAGTGCCCAAAGGAAAAAAAAATGCCAACTAAGAATAGTCCTTCAAAAATGAAAGAGAAAAGCGATGACGGAAAGAGAGGTTGATGGAGACTCAGATACGAAGCCCACCGGCACGTGCAGGCTGGGTACGGAGGGCTCAGCAAAGGCACAGTGGCTTCCGCCAGCACTTCGGTCCGGGGAAGGCCGCCCCTCCCCGCTCCCCGAAGGCAGACACTTCGGTTCCTCCCCAGGGTCTGGTGCCTTTTGAGCTGCCCCAGCGCTGAAGCTCAGAGTGAGCGAGTTCAACAGCGAAGCAAGATGGACACTGTTAGGGTGACACAAAGAGGAAAATAGTAACGTGTGTATTCTCCCCTCTGGGTAGTCGGATGTCTCCGGAGAGGTGACCAGGGCAAGGAAAACAGTCTGTCCTGGTTTCTTCCTTAACAAGCTGTCTTGAAGAGGGCACTGGAGAGGTGTGTGTCACTATTCCTGGTCCATGGTTTCCTTAATGCCAACCAATTATCAGAACAGACAAGGCAACTTAGGCAGCTGCATGACTGTCATGCTGACCTGACCCGGTACTACAGAAAAGCAACAGTTCTCAGATATGCGTGCGTTTTGAGGGTTAAATTTGCATATTTATGCATAACCATAATACCCTCTTTCCTCTGTTCCTACTCAAGATTGCACCCAGCCTCCTGGCCAGTACCTCCCCCGGGCGATCGCAGGGAGCTGCCTACCCAGGACCTCAATGGGACGACATTGTGACGTCTCTGTATTATCATGTAACTATACAGGACCTCAATGGGACGACACTGTGACGTCTCTGTATTATCATGTTACTATACAGGACCTCAATGGGACGACATTGTGACGTCTCTGTATTATCATGTAACTATACAATGGGAGGTCCGATGGTTTATTTCCAATCCACTTTGATGACACTGGTGATCAGTTTAACTGTGCACTTCTCACTCCCCTTGTACCTTTTGTTGTGGTTTTTAACAGAAGACTATGCTTCTTAGAATATTTTTTACTTTTATTTTCTTGTTTTGAAGAACTATAACATCTACTTTTTGTTGTATTTTATTCTATATCAATGTCACTTAACAATAAAACCGGAAAAAAAATGAAGGACAGATAAGATTTTTCTAAAAAAACAAATGTTGAAGAAATTCATCACATGTAGACCTGTCTTACACAAAATGCTAAAGGAAATTCTTTGAGCTGAAATAGACATTCGTTAGTAACATGAAAACATACAAAAGTATAAAATTCATTTGTAAAGGTAAAACATAGTCAAGCTCAAAGCACTCTAATACTGCAATGGTAGTGTGTAAATCATTTTACACAGCACAGGTTAAAAGATAAAGCATTAATAACTACAGCTACAATATTTTATTAATGTATACATAGCATAAAAAGATATAAATTGGGACATCAATAACATAAAATGTTGGGGTGGCAAGTAAATATGTAGAACTTTTTAATGTAATTGTAGTTATCAGTTTAAAATAGATGGTTATAATTATCAGATGTATTATGAATATTAATGATAAGCACAAAGCAAAAAGATCGAACAGATACACAAATGAAAAAGAGTCAAAGTATATCACTACAAATAATCATCAATTCTGAAAGAAAAAAAGAAACTATAAAACAAATAGAAAGCAATTAAAATGTCTTTAGCTATCAATAATTACTCTCAATGTAAATGGTTTAAATTCTCCAATTAAAAGACAAGAGTGACTGAATGGATAAAAATACAAGACCCAAGTGTATGCTGCCTAAGAGAGACTCATTTAAGCTTTAAAGACACCCGAGGGCTGAAAGTGAAGGAACAGAAAAAGATACTCCATGCAATAAAAAAACAAAAGAGAGCAGGGCTAGCTATACTTATATCAGACGAAATAGACTTTAAGTCAAAAGATGTAACAAGAAACCAAAAAAAATTATATAATGATAAAAAGGTCAGCTCATCAAGAGGATATAACAATTGTAAATATATACATACCCAATATCAGAACACTGAAATATATCAAACAATTATTAATAGGTAAGAAGGGTGATAGCAAAGGAATAATATACAGGATTTCAAAACTCCAATTTCAACAAATGGATAGATCATCCAGATAGAAAATCGATAAGGAAAAAACAGACTTAAACTACACTTTAGATTAAATGGACCTAACAGTCACATATAAAACATTCCACCCGACAACATCGCAACACACATTTTTCTCAAGGACACGAGTTCTAACGAATTTTAAAAGATTGAAATTATACCAATAATATTTTCTAACCACTACTGTATCAAACTAAAAACCAATAAAAGAATGCTGAAAATTTTACAAATATATGGAAATGAAACAAAACACTCAAAGTAATAAAATTATAAATGATAGAGGGCATTGCAATTGATACAGAGACATACAAAGGATCGTGAGACTACTATGAACAATTATATGCCAACAAATTAAGAAGAAATGGATAAATTCTCAGAAATATAAAACCTACCAAGATGGAATCATGAAATAACAGAAAATCTGAACAGATTAATAACAAGCATGAAGTTTGAATCAGTAATCAAAAATCTCCCCACAACAACAAAAAAGCCCAGGAACAGATGGCTTCACTGGTGAATTCTATCAAACATTTAAGTAAGAATTAATACCAATCCTTCTGAAACTCTTCCAAAAAAATTGAAGAGAAAGAACACTTCCAAATTCATTTTATAAGGCCAGCATTTCCCACACTGAAGCCAGACAAGGACACCACAAAAAAAGAAAATTACAGGCCAATATCTCTGATGAACATAAATGCAAAAATTCTCAACAAAATACTAGCAAACTGAATTCAACAACACATGAAAAGGATCATACACTATGATCAAGTGGGATTTATCCTTGGGATGCAAAGACAGTTCAACATACACAAACAAATAAGTATGACATCCCGCATTTACAGAGTGAATACAAAGTCATATCGTTTCAATAGATGCAGAAAAAGTATTTGAAAAAACTAAACTTTCTTTCATGATAAAAACTATCAACAAATTAAGTATAGTAAGAAATGTGCCTCAACACAAAAACGGTCATATATGACAAGCCTACAGTTAACATACTCATGATCAGGAACAAGACAAGGATGTCCACTGTCAGTACTTCTATTCAACAGAGTACCAGAATTTCTGGCCATAGCAATTAGGCAGAAAAAAGAATCAAAAGGCATCCAAACTGGAAAAGAAGAAGTAAAATTACCTGTCTGCAGATGGTATGACCTTATATATAGAAAATCCCAAAGTCTCCACCAAATAACTGTTATAATAAATAAATGAATTCAGTAAAGTTACAGGATACAAAATCAATATACAAAAATCAGTTGTTTCTCTATACTAACAACAAAATATCTGAAATTGAAATTAAAACAGCTATCCCACTTACAACAAGATCAAAAGAAATAAAATACTTAGAGATAAATTTAATCAAGGAGGTGAAAGAACTGTACATTGAATACTATAAGACTCTGATAAAAGAAACTGAAAAAGAAACAAATAAAAGATATCTTGTGTTCTTGGGTTGGAAGCATTAACATTGTGAAAAGTACATAACACCCAAAGCAATATACAGATTCAATGCAATTCTTATCAAAATTCCAATGGCATTTTTCATACAAAAAGAACAATCCTAAAATTTATATAGAACCACAAAAGACCCCAAAAAGCCAAAGCAATCTTGGGAAAGAAGAACAAAGCTGAAGGCATCATGCCTCCTGATTTTCAACTATGCTACAAATCTACAGTAACCAAAACAGCATGATACTTACATCGAAACAGACACATAAATCAATGTAACAGAACAGACAGCCTGGAAATAAACCCATGTTATAGGGACAACTGATTTATGACCAAGGGGCCAAGAACATATAATGGGGACAGGATACTCTATTCAATAACTTGACAGCATTACGCTAACTAAAATAAGTCAGATGGAAAAAGACAAGTACTCTATGATCTTACTTATATGGAGAATCTTTAAAATAATGAAGTCATAGATACAGAGAACAGATTGGTGGTACAAAGGTGGGCTGTGCATTCAGGGAAAACTGAATAGCCACATGCAAAAGAATGAAATTGGACCACGATCTTATACCATACACAAAAATCAACTCAAAATGGATTAAAATCTTAAATTTAAGAACCTGAAACCATACAACTCCTAGAAGAAAACATAGGCTGTTTGATAAGCTCCTTGTCATCAGTCTTAGTGATGGTTTTTTTGGATTTGACACCAAAAGCAAAGGAAACAAAAACAAAAATAAACAAGTAGGACTCCATCAAATTAAAAAGCTTCTGCACAGCAAAGGAAACCATCGACAAAATGAAAAGGCAACCTGCCAAATGGGAGAAAATATTTGCAAATCATTCATCTAATAAGAGGTTAATATCCAAAATATATAGAGAACTCATACATCTCAATAGAACAAAATCAAACAATCTGACTGAAAATGGGCAGAGGACCTGAATAGACATTTTTCCAAAGAAGACACACAGATGACAAACAGGTACATGAAAAGGCTCTTAAAATCACTAATTATCACATACTAGACTAATTGGGGAGATCATTTTGTAAATTATATAAATGTATCTCATGGTGTACATCTGAAACTAATATAAAATAATATTGACTGTCAACTGTAATTGAAAAATAAAAATAATAAAATGATAAAAAATAAAATCATTAATCATCACGGAAATGCATATCAAAACTATAATGAGCTATCACCTCCCACCTGTTAGAATGGCTATATCAAAAAGAGAAAAAATAAGTATTGGTGAAAATGTGTAGAAAAGGGAACCCTTGTATACTGTTGGTGGGAATGTAAATTGGTGCAAACACTCGGAAAACAGTATGTAGGTTCCTAAAACAATTAAAAATAAAACTATCATATGATCCAGCAATTTCACTTCCAGGTATTTACCCAAAGGAAATGAAAAGACTGACTCAAAAAGATATCGGCACCCCCGTGTCCACTGCAGCATTATTTACAATAGCAAAGACACAGAAACAACCTGTCCACAGATGGACGAATGGATAAAGAAAATGTGATGTATGTATCTGTGCAGTGGAATACTACGTAGCCATAAAAAGGAAATTCTTCCTTTTGCGATAACATGAATGAACTTTGACAGCATTATGCTAACTAATATAAGTCAGGTGGAAAAAGACAAATACTGTATGATCTTACTTATATGAAGAATCTTTAAAATAATGAAATCATAGATACAGAGAACAGATTGGTGGTACAGAGGTGGGTTGTGGGTGAAATGGGTGATGGTGGTGGTCAAAAGGTATAAACTTCCAGTTATGAAATAAGTAAGTCCTGAGGATTTAATACACAGAATGGTGACTATTGTTAATAATACTATATTGTATATTTGAAAGTTGCTAAGAGAATCTTAAAAGTTCTCATCACAAGAAAAAAATGTGTAACTCTGTGAGCTGAACTTTAACCAGACTATTGTAGTGATCATTTCACACCTGAAACTAATACAATGTTATATGTCAATAATATCTCGATTTTTCAGAAAAGGACTAAGGCCTAACCACCTCTTCCAAGAAATTTTCCCTGACCCACCACTAGCTACCTCGGCTGGCCCTCCTTTGTGTTCCCATCAAGCTCTTCCAAGGTTCTATCATTTCACTGCAATTATCTATTTAAGTGTTGGCCATCTCCATCAGACTGTGACCTTTCTTTTAGGCTGAGAATAGAGCGTTAGTGATAAGCACAGTGCCTGGCATGTAGCAGGCATTCTATAGAAGAGAGAAGCTACTTGCCACATGCAAGCCATTGCCAAAGAGGGTATCAGTAACCTTCTCAGAAACTTTGGCAACCAGAGTCAGTTGATTTATATATATCATAAGTGCTAAAAGAACAAAAAATGATCAGCCCAGAATCCTATATTCAACAAAACTGTCCTTCAAATGTGAAACTGAGACATTTTCATATAAAGAAAAGCTAAGGGAGTTCATTACCACTAGAGCTGGCCTGCACAAAACGCCAAAGGGAGTCCCTCAGGCTGAAATGAAGGACACTAGACAGTAACCCGAAACTGTATGAAGAAATAAAGATCTTTAGTAAATGCAAATATTGAAAGGCTAATATTAAGGGTAATATTAAATACTATATTATTTTAACTCTAATTTATAATGTCACTTCTTGTTTTCTACATGACTTAAAGAGACTAATTCATAAAAAATTATATGTTTGGACATACAATGCATAAAGGTGTAATTTTATGCCATCGATCACCTAAAAGGGATGGGAAATGAGCAGGAGAGAAGCAGTTTTTGTACTGACGTTTAGGTGGTATAAATTCAAATTCAATAAATAACTTTAGGATGTAAAATGTGATCCCCATGATAACCACTAAAAGAAAATAGCTATGGGATATATAGAAGGGAATATGCAAATAATAAGCAAGATAGATCACAAGTGGCTACAGCATTATCACACCAAAAAAGTAAATTTAAAACAAAAGGTTAGAAGAGATGAAAAAACATTATATGTTACTAAGAGGGTCGACATAGTAAAAAGAAATACAATTAAAAACATTATGTACTTAATGACAGATCAACAAAATATATGAAGCAAAAATGGACAGAACTGAAGGGAAAAATAGTTGTACAATAATAATTGGAGACTTAAATACCCTACTCTCAATAAGGGGATTGAAAAAAAAACAGACAGAAAATATGTAAGGAAGTAGAAGTGAACACAATAAATCACCAGGTCTAACAAACACATACAGAACACTCTACCCCACAACAGAGTGAACGTTCTTCTCAAGTGCACATGAAACATTCTCCAAGATACACCATATGTTATGCCACAAACTAAGTCTAAATTGATTTAAAAAGACACATATTATACCAAGTATCTTCTCCAACCACAACAAGATGAAGTTAGAAATCAAAAACAGAAAGAAAACTGGAATATTCACAAATTTGTGGAAATTAGAGAGTTGATTGGTTTTCTGAAAAGACTGACAAAGCTGACAAACGTTTAGTTAGCTTGACGAAGAATAAATGTTTAAAGAATCAGGAAATATAAAATCACCAGAGCGGGCCACAGTAATCACTGTTGCAGACAAGATCTTTAATAGTGGGCAAAAGTTCAAGGAAAAGAATATTTGCATAGTCTCAGAGCACTTCCTCTAAGATATTTATTAATTACAAAAGGGAATACATTAACTCTACAATGGAGAAAACTGGTAGACAACTGTTTAATCAACTGATCGAGGCGGACATCAGCAAGAATAAGGCGTATGGACATCATTTACTCCTTGATGTGATGCTGAGAAGGGCACCTGAGGATTCAAACCACCCCAGGTCTTGTCGGATGCTAAAATGTCATACTGTTAATCATTTTGCTGTGAACAGCATATTTTTCTTCAAGAAATTAATAAGTGGATTTGTTGGGAGAAGTAGCAAGCATCTACATCAATTGGAATATTCTATCAGTTGTGAAATACACCCAGTTCTGTACAGTTACTCATGAAAGTATAATTAATTAGTGAGATAAGATAAGCTCCAAGTGAGGCTTATGTACAAAAAGAAAACAGAATGGAAATGATATTTTCTCGCATGACACACACTAGGTGGTAATAATAATAATCATAGCAAATATTTATAACAATAATGTATTTAATTTTCCCACTATTTTAATTCAATTTTATTTAATAATATATAAGTAAATGTATTCGTTTATTTAATCCTGACAACAACCCTATGAGATGATGAGCACTGTTATCATCCTCATTTTGCAGATGAGGAAACAAAGGCATGAAAAGTTGAGTGATTTGTCTGAGATCATTTAGTAAGTAGCAGAGCCTACTACACTATACTACCTCCCAGAAAATAAGAGTTCAATTATAATACATGCTAGGTACTGTGCTGAATACTTTACATATCCTAATCTTCATAATATTCCCATCCAGGAATTTTTTTTTCACAAATGAAATTTTTACAAATGAAAAAACTAAGACTGTGTTGGGCTGGTCAACGTGGAGCAGGATATTTAGCATGTCTGGCCTCGTCCAGTAACCGTCAGTAGTTTCTCCTCCCCTGGGTCACTGTGACAAGCAATATGCTCCCCCACACACATTTTCAAATGTCCCCGCGGGAGCAGTACCCCGCAAAAAACTAGCTGTTAAAGGTCATGAGGCGATAAGATGCAAAGCTGGGGTACGAAGCCAGGCCTGTGTGAGTCCAGGTCGATGTTATTTCCAGCAGACACCGACGGGGTGGAGCTGAGATGGGGCCAAACGTACAAAGACAGGGGAGCACAGCTTCCTAAAGTGTGTGGAGCAACACACCCCAGATGCGGAAACTATTCCTGCAAACGACTGAAAGTTAATCTATAAAGTGTAAGAACAGTATTACATGACGCTTGTCGAATTAAGCAAGATGAAAAGCATGGACCAATTTAGAAAATACATCGGATGTGTCTGTTGAGGGAACTGGGATTCAACTCAGAACTCTGAGACAAATAAACACTTTATTTCTTTGTATAGGTCTAAGCCGAACAAAGCTATGGAGGAGGAGTGAAGGCCTGAAAAATTTCGAAGACTATCGTCTCTTTTAGTTTCATTATTCTAGTATTTTCAAATCTATTAAGGATGCTTTTCCATTGAACATTATATAAGCTATATCATTTATGGGTACAAGTCATCTATGTTATTCTAATTACTCTTTTATTTAATAAGAAATTCAGAATGTTAAGGGAAAATATTGAAAAGCAACATTAGTATAATTGGTGATATAGGTCACAAATATATAGTAAAAACAAACACACATGGAATAATTTCTATCTTCTCAAGGGAATAAAATATCTTCAGTATATAACATTCAGATATTATAAACTTTTAAACATTTTAATATTATAAATTTTAACATACAGATACTATTACAGCAGTAGTCTTCAATCAACATTTTGGTTATTTAATGGAATTTCTACACTAATCATACTCATGCATGAGCACACACACGTGTGCATAGCATAAACAAAAATTTCAGTTACCTTTGCAATAATAACTTCTTTCTTCAGAATCTTCATTGCATAATATTTCCCACTTGCCTTCTCTCGAACCAAAATAACTTTCCCAAAAGTGCCTTTACCTAGTAGTTTCAAATAGTCAAAATCATTCATAGTCTGAAAAATACAAGTGAAAAAATATAATATGAAATATGTGATGCAATTTACTTATAAATATATATGTATATATTTACAATATCCACTCAAGAGCAAATGTCACCAATTTCAGCACTACGTAAATAAGTATCAGACAGGCGCTGCTGTTCCTTCAGCAATCACGGATGATTCATAAGCGGTTCTCAGACAGTGAAGACAATTTTGAACCCAGAATTCCTCAGTTACTCAAATTATCAGTCAAGTATAAGGGCAAAGGGAAAATAAAATAATTTTCATTCACTTCCAAGGACTCAAGTTGTTTAGGATTTAGTAGTGCCACTACCTCCAGACAGTGTAATAATAAAAAATATCCTGATGACATTTCCAAATACATACAAAGGAGCAGTACTTTTGAAGAGAGGTATCTGAGAATGTACTCCAGTAAAATGAGGATGGAATCCAATAAAGAAAAAGGTATGTGTATAAGAAATGTTGAAAACAATCCTGGAGCCCAATGAAAAGAAATTTAAGACAGAGAGCAGTACAACTTTCAAGAAAGCAATTAAAACGCAATTCAGAACAGGAAGTCAGGGAGCCCTAAGAATGTCTTTAATTGATCTGCCTGTCTTCAGTTTCATTTCTCATTCCCATTTCTAAATCAAGTGATTCCCAAGATTTTGCCAAGCTGGCCTGGAGTACTTGCTCTCTCTAGGACCTTCTAAGCATGCTTTTCCTGCTGTTTTATCTATCAACATTCATCTAGAAACTTCCGAAATTTTGATATTGCCTATCCATTAATGCCTTTCCCCCATTCAGTTGGTCATTTTTGTGGACTTGTCCCTTTTTAAAATTCCTTTACTATCATTTTAATAGGCTTTTAGATGGAAGGGGAGGTAACTAGGTAAGCCCGGTTTATCATCTTAAATTTAAATTCAGTTTAGATGGGTTTATGAATTACAAGTTAAAGATCTGGGTTTTATCTTATAGACAATCAGAAGTTATTGCAGATTTTTGTGCCTTTTTTACATTATTTTTTCCTGTTTACCAATTTATAAAGTAAATCTCAAGTAAATGTTAAAAATGTCTCAAATCAATGACCTCAGCTTCCACCGTATGAAACTAGAAAAAGAGGAAATTAAACCCAAAAGAATTAGAAAAAATGAAATAATAAAAATCAGAGCAGAAATCAATTAAATTTTTAAAAAGAACAAAAACAGCAGAGATAATCAATGTAACCAAAAGCTGATTCTTTGCAGAGATCAATAAAATTGATAAACCTTTAGCCAGATTGGTCAGGAAAATAAAGACAGAGATGCTAATGACCAGTATCAGGAAAGAGAGGTGGTGTCACTAGAGATTCTATAGATATTAAAAGGATCATAAAGGAATATAAAGATTTATATCCATGAAATTGACAACTTACATGAAATGAACAAATTCCTCAAAAGTAATACAGTTAAGTCCTCACTTAACACTGTTAACCAGTTCTGAGACTTTAAATGAAATGACACATAATGTAACCAATTTTACCACAGGCTAACTGATTTAAACACAGGTTACATTGTTACAGCATCTCATCCATGTTATAATGAAACACCGAATGAAAAGAAAACTTATTCGAGGACCTGCTGTAGGTAACTTAAATAGCCCTATACCTATTAAGGAAATGGAATTTGTAGTCAAAAATCTTTGAACAAGGAAAACTACAGGATCAGATGGTTTTGCTGGTGAATTCTACAAACATCTATGGAAAAATAATACCAATTCTATATAAACTCCTACCGAAGACTAAAAAGAATACTTTCCTATTCTTTCTACAAGGTTATCGGTACCCTGATACCAAAACCAGACCAAAACACTCTAAGAAGACTACAGACCAATATCCCTCATGTAAATATAAAAATTCTAAACATTTTACAAATGAATGCTTATATTGATTTGAACATTTGCTGCTATAATTTTAACAATTTTTCCAAATGTTATGTGTTAATCACTCAATATCTAGTTCAAAAGAAAAGTAGCAAAAGATAACAAAGTACTTTATTAACTCAAATAAAAATCAAAGAAGTGGGACTAAATATACAGAATGTGGTTAACAAAGCTAGTGACACTTGAACATCATTTAATTTTCATTAATATATTTTAAAAATCAAGGGATACTGCAGAGCCCCAAAGCTACTTGTGCTAGGTAGTCAGTCTCCAAAGACGGATGCTACTAACTCTCTCTTCTCCTTGTGTGTACACGCCATTCTCCCCATTAAGAGGTGGAGTCAACTTCTCGTCCTGGGCTGGCATTTATCTTGCTCGGAACATGGAATAGGATCAAAGTGATGCTGTGCCAGTTCTAGACCTAGCCTTTACGCCTGTCAGCTCACGCTTTCTCTCTCTTGAAAAAGTCATTCTTGAAAGCCAGCTCTCGTGCTGTAGGAAGTCTAGGCTATTTTGCTGAAGAGAAGGGCCACGGAGTGAGGCCCTGGAAGATGAAACACCACAGAGAGAGAGAGAGAGAGAGAGAGAGAAAGAGGGGTGATCACGTGGAGGAGAACTAAGAATCCAGACACGTGGGAAATGCTTCCTTGAATTTCCGGCCCAGTCCATGTGCTGGTTGAATGCAGCTGCTTGACAGATACATTGGAGACCGGCAGAATGGCCCAAGCAAACCACAAATCATGAGAAATAATATACTGTCATTGTTTTAAGACACTAAACTTGGGTAGTTTATTCCATGGCAATAAAGACATTATTCTCATAAACAGGCCAAAATATTGTATTGCTTAAAGCTTCATTTGAGCAGTATCTTCTTCGTTTGTTTTTTTTTTTAATCTAAAAGCACAGAAACATGGTACTTGTTATGTCCTGTTACTAAATGTTATATAAACTCAAACTGAATTCTTAGGAGTAAAAACTTAAAAAGAATTTGTAAACTGCTTTATGATGTTTTCACATGAAAAGCTTATATAATTATAAAATAGTACGACATTCTTTTAGGACTGCAATTCTTAGGGACAAGGAGATTTTTTTAAAAGTATGACAGCTTTAAATCTAAATTTCAGAGATTCTGTCAGTTCGACTGTTCCTCTTTTAAAAAAAGAAATTCGCATGGAAATTGATATTAGTAAAAAAGCATTCTATGTGATAAAACAAAAAAACAGATTTCATATCTATTTTAACAAAACTTCAGAACATTTTAAAAAGTATCTTTGATACCAGATGCTCATGTTCAGTGAAGTCTACACAGTGATTATCTAGTCTTTACAAATGAAATGTAACCTATTACAAAATGTGTCTTCTTTTGGATGGTGTTAAGGGAAAAGATACAATAAGATTTTGATAAAAAAATGAGAGCATGAATACACTCCAGAAAAATTAATCCTCCAAAACCCGATCCTGAGAATTTATTAGGGAGTTTTTTAGATAGCTAAAAAACACTTTCCTTTACACAATCTCTAACATATTAGTGTGGCTGTTTCTAGTTAAGAGATACATGTGCATATAGCAAATGCTTAATAAATATATTCAAATCATGCACGCTAGAATATAAGAAAAAGACTGTCTATTCCAAAATTAGGTTAAAAATGTGAACATATAATTGAAGAGGAATGTAAAGGATCTCTCAGAAAGGAATACAGAGGTTTTAGTCAATTTGGTGAAAAAGGATAAATTCCTCCTGCATTTTATAATGTAAGAATGGAACCAAACAGAGCTCATGGGACACTAAGCGAAAAGGGAGGCTCTCAAGAGGCACGCCTCTCTGCCCATCTCCTCTGGGTCTCTTCCTCATGGGAACAGGAAGCGCTAATCTGATGGATCAAGTTCCACCCTGATGATGTCAGTGCTCCCTCTTCGAGCAGCAGGGAGCAATCGCAGATTTCAGCAGGCCCCACCATCCCTTCCCTTCTCTCTCTCTCCCAAGTGCTAACCGTTCCTTCGAGTTAAATAATCAAATTCCAAGAACTGAGTCATATTCAATGGAAAGAGAGGAGGTGTGGCTTGTCCTCTGTACCTAAATCATGAGATAGGCCACTGCTCCCAAAGAGGCCTACACTGGCCACACCCAAACTAAGCAAAACTGATTCCCATGTGACTGTCGATGCTTTATGCTGTGCCCCTCGCACCCTGACAGGGTACAGAGAATGGCAGCTCGACAGACCAAGATCAGGCACCTGAGTCCTCTAGGCAAATTCTTTTGAAACATCATCTTTTTAATTTAAACACAGAACAGCACTTAAGTGTGGTTGCAAGCCCTGTGCCTCTTTTCTCCAGGAGAGATTTTAACCTGCAGAGGGGACATTGTGGCCAGCCCTTTACCACTGGGGAAGTGCCCACCTGTGTGCTCCAGGCAAGAGCAAGCAATGAGGACAACTCCCAGCACGGCTACCGGAGTCAGAGATAATCTCTTCATGCTATCGCTCAATTTTCTAAAAGTGCATAGAGAAGAAAATGTGTTCTGTAAATTATGAGGAGGATATTCTTATTTCAGAATATCCATTTACAGTCTGAAGTTAAAAATAATCTGAACTTCCACAATTCCATTTATGATAGGTGATGCACATAAAGGATATAGTTCTAGAGCCATGTGTCTTAGGGAAGTGACAGTAACATTTCACCATTTTTAACCAAGTTATTAGGACTGTCATCGAAGAGGCAGTAGTACCATGTACTATCTTTTTTTGAGCTCTTTGTCATTTAAAACTACTTTATGCTATTTCATTTTAAATGAAACGAAGTTTAAAAAATGAAAATCGGATACAGGCCAATTAAGACAATGAACCCACCTTACCCCTCCAAATCAAAATATCCCTATCAAGTTTTCTTGATAGACTCAGTTTCAGTGGGAGAATTCTCAGAGAATCTGCTTTAAGAAGATGTGTATGTTTTTAACTATCTTATATGGATGATATAGAATACTAGCTCACAATAATAACGAATATTCATTGAGCACTCAGCACATAAGCACTTTCTACGTATTCCCTCATTTTAAGCAACACAACTACATGAGTTAAGTACCACTATTGTCTCCCTTTCACAGATGAAGGGACCAAAGAACAGAAGGATTAAGAAACTTTCCACACAACCGCACTCATGGTGGACCCCAAACTCGAAACCTGGCTATAGGACCCCGAAGACCTCACTTTCTACCACTATTCTGTAATATTAAAATTCTCCTGATTTTTTTCCAAGAGTGCTCTAATTGACTAATATCCAAACATTATTTATGCCCAACAGTTTGACATATAATTTGAGAAACAAAGTACAATCACAGGAGAGAATACCTGTGTAATATAACTCGGCTAGGAGAATAACGATCATAGAGATAAGTGAGGCTCAAGATCTATGGATCGATAAAAAGAAACAAGCTGCGTACTGAAGTTGCGCAGTGTATAAATGAAAGTCCTTATGTGTTTGAATAAGATATTCAACTTCTCTAAATGCAAGATGACTCACCTGGAAAATGAGATAACAGCACCTACCTCAGATGATTTCTGTGAGTATTAAATAAGATAATCTATATAAAAGTACTGCTCAGAGGCTGGAACAAAAAAGCTCATAATAAATGCTTACAAGTGTTAATTAGTGTAAGTGATGAATTCTAAGATAATCCACACTAGTAACTGTGAAAAAAGGAAAATGAAATATGTTTTTATAATTATTAATGACCAGCCTTAACAGAAAATAAAATCCTCCCATACTTTTCCATTTTTACATCTTTCGTCTCCATTCAACATTCGTCTGGTAAATTTCCATATTAGTTTCCAAAATTCTTCCATCCATCAGCAACAGCATTTCTAGTTAGGATGTTATAAACTCTCCACTTTCAACCTCTACCTAACTCAACAGTTTCTTATTATTCATCTTTGTTATTAAGCAGAATTTTAGGAATTCCACAGAATTAAATAGGGTATAGCTAGTATAGCGTGTTATTGAATAGAGTAGTTTGTCACTCATAAGATGAGATTAACTGGAATCTAATTTTAAATTACGAGCATAATTTCAAGTTAATTTTGTACATGTGCACATACACTTACAAAAGAAGCTTTCTTATCTCTGAGTAGGTGGCTAAAGCTAGACTGCGGTTTTATTTTTGCAATGAGGAGGAACAAGGGAGGTTAAGTTGACTTATAAGTAAAGAGAGGTTCAATTCAGCCAACGAACAGGGGATAAATCCATACAGAAGACCCAAGAGGCTGTCAGACAGTTGGCCAAGATCAAGTGCAGAATATCATTCTCATTAGAAGAGAAATTTCAGAGAAGGATAATGAACGAACTCTAAGCCGTGCTGTCCAACTTCACCACGTTCACACGTTTCAGCCTGCAGAGCAAGGAGGGGTTGCGCTCGGGCAGAGTCTGACGCCAGAGAGTTCTGAATCACTGTGCTAACACGGAACCACGTGGATGATCACCTTAAAACTCAGCATTTTCCTATCTGAAGATTAATTTAATCTATTACATCAAACATATTCTAACATGATAAATGCCACATTCACCTATTTTGAACACCTATATCTTTAATCTTAAAATACCATTTTTTACATAAGGAAGTTGCTTTTCAATTTTCTACAGCAGTAAAAAGTATAGTTTACAATTCCCATAAATATATAAATTAGCGCTTATTATTCTGCAGCCCCAAGGGAAGGAAAAGTCCGTTTCCTTCACCGGCTCAGGAGCAGCCATTAAGATAAAAAACGATTAGTTCCAAGATTGTTCAAAATCTAGGGAGGCTGGGGCCTGAGCGGGAGGCACACCAGAGCCATTGCTGCTTCTGCCTTCAGGAGCAGACAGAATGCCAAATGGAAGAGGACCAAATCATTAGGAGAACGTTTTATTTCCAAGTTTCTAAAATGGTATTAAAAACAATAAGTGAAAAATAGAAGTTACAAAGCAGCACTGTGGCACCTCCATCACGGTCCCCAACAAGCCCTATCAGCAGCGTGCAGAGCTAAGCGCTGAACCAATGAAATGCTGTGATGTTTCAATTATGTGATTTTAAGTGACAGGTTATTTCACTGAATAAACGCCAACCATGCCCATATGAGATACTTAGCTGACATTTTTTTTCCGAATGGCAGTTTGGGGCATATTTCTTCCATACACATAAATGTGCTGAGTAGGAGAATAAATTACTACTTTCTACCTTTCTTTTATGATGAGTTGTAGAAGCATCCATCTCTTCCTCCCCTATGTTATCAATCTGTGAAGTTGGACTACAGTTCATTCTCTCCTCTTCTTGCCTCTGAAGTCTGTCTGCTACAGCCTGAATAGCTTCTGTCCATTCTTCCCTATAAAAACAAGTAAAATTTCTCATTAATAGAAGATGGTAAACAACCTGAATATCCTCTTTTTATAAAATATGAAATGTACACAAATAGTCTATTCCAGTATAACGCGTGCGCACGCGCGCACACACACAACACACACACGCACACACACACACAGTCTCCCACCTTTCCCTCCAAGGCGAAACTCGCCCCACAGGCCTCTTACATCACAGGCCTAAGGCTGGCAGCCTTTGGAGGTACGTTCAATGAGAAAAAGAAAAAAGGGTCATAAGAAAATTCAGTTAAAATCCTTTAAACGTACAGCTAAATTTTAACTGTCTGTACACATCTTACCTATAAACTAAACTGACGCCAAAAAGTTTGCTGCATTTTTTGAATGTTTCGCTTAGCTGTTCTAAGTCCATCACTGACATAGTCAAGATCTTTACTGATCTTTACTGTGGTCCAACAGAAGTTCTAGGAAAAGGTTCTCAAAGCCAAAACCTTTCACTGTTCCCAGATCACAGATAAGTTTCATTTTTTAAAAAATGACAGGCATAAATTATAGCTTAAATAGCAAGGCTCTTGAGCACCGGTATAAAGCTCTTATTTTTTGAGAGTTGTCTCATCAGATCAAGGATCATTTATTTTTCATATAAATTTTAAAGTCAGCTTGCTGATTTCTTAAAGTCTATTAGAATTTTCAATGGAAATGAATGAAATCTAAAGATCAATTTGGAAGAAACTGCCATATTAATAAAATAAGTCTTCCAAACCATGACCTTGGTATAGCTCTCCATTTATGTAGGTCATTAGTTTCCAAATGCAGTGCTTTGCAATTTTTCTGTGAAAAGGTCTTGCGCATCTTTAATTGAATTTATTTCTAAGCATTTTTTTATGCTATTGTAGAGGGTTTTTATTTTTGATTTTGTCTTCTAATTTTTCTTGCTAGTACTTAGAAATACAGTAGCTTATTGTATGGTGTCCTTGTATCCTGCAGTCTTACTAAATCATTTCTTAGTTCTAATAGCTTTTATTTTTCTGGATTTTCTACATACACAACTATGTTGTCTACAAACAAGGGCAGTTTTACTTCTTCCTATCCAAACTATGTGCCTTTTCTTTCTTTTTCTCGCCTTATAATGCCCTACATCAGACCGTCGGTACCACGTTAAATAAAAGTGGTGAGAGCAGACATTACTTTGTCCCAGATCATAGAGAGAAAGCATAGAGCTTTTTACCTTTAAGTATTATATAAGTTATAGGATTTTTTGTAGATAACCCTTAATCAAGTTGAATAAGTCCCCTTCCCTTCCTAGTCAACGGTGTTTTTGTTATAGAAGGGTGCTGAATTTTGTCAAATATTTTTTTTTGCATCTGTTGATCATGTAGCTTTTCTCCTTTATCCCGTTAACATAATGAATTTAGTTGAATGATTTTCAGATGTTAATGCAACTGAATTCTTGGGAAACTCCATATAGTCATGATGTATTATTCTTTTGACATGTTTTTTCAAATTGATTTGTCAAAATTTTGTTGAGAAATTTTACATCTATGTTCACAAGTATAATGGGCTATATAATATTCTCTTCTTACACTAGCTTTGCCTGCTTTTTGGAATGAGGGTGACAGTGGCCTCATAAAATGAGATAGAAAGTGTTCTCTCCATCATTATTTTCTGAAATAGACTGTGTAGGACTGGTAATATTTCTTTAAATGTTTAACAGGATACACCAATGAAGCCATTTGGACTTGGAGTTTTCTTGAGGAAAAATGTTTTAATTACTAACTCAGTTTTTCTCATTCATATTAGGCTGTTCAAGTTTTCTGTGCTTCTTGGGTCAGTATTGGTAACGTGTGTCTTCCCTCTTTTTCCTTAATGATCTTCCAAGATATTTTTCAATTCTATTAATTTTGTTTCAAAGAACTAGCTTTCGTTTATTGATTAGTCTCTATTATTTTTTGTTTTCGACTTCACTGATTTCTGATCTCTTCTGTTTCCTTCTTTCTGTCTTGGGTTTAATTTACTCCACTTTTCTAGTTTCTTAAGATAAAAGCATTTATTACTGACTTGTCTTTCAGCACCTATCCTTAGAATTATAACATTCGCCCTCAACTTAGCAAAGCCTAATACATCCACACTTTTTACTAGTCCCAGAACATCATAAGACATTAACTCTATTTTTCCATCAACTTCAATTTACATATTATTTCAGATATTTTCATTCTATATAATTAAATCACAAACTTATTATTATTCATAAAAGCAATAATCATTGGGCTTTGTAAATTTATTTACTATTTTAATTGTTTTTTTTTTTTCATTCCTTCTTGCATCTCTCCTCTCACCTGGAAGTATTTTTACTCTGTCTGAAAAATACTCATTTAGTATTTCCTTTACTGCAGGTCTGGTGAAAATCGCATCATTTTTTGACTGAAATTATTAAAAGACTCCATTCCTTATGTTCCATGTCAATTGTTTCTGCTGTTATATCCTTTTTGGTCCAAATGTTCTTTCTCTGAAGGCAAAGTATCTTTTTTTCTTATCTGCTTTGAGGATTTTCTTTTTGGTTGTTTTGTTTTGTTTTTGGAAGTGGGTTTTCTTTGCGTTTTTCCTCATGGGATTTAGAAGACTTCTTGAATGTGTAGTCTGATATATTTAGCCATTTTAGAATGTTTCTAGCCATTATCTCTTCAAATACTTTCTACTCTATTCTTTCAATCTTATTTTTGAGACACTAATTATGTGAATTCAAGACATTCTTACTGTATTCTCTAGTTTTGTACTATGTTCTTACCTATTTTTATTTTCTATCATTTTAACTCCATGTTTCATTCTAAGATACTATTATAACCTATCTTTGAGTTCACTAATTTTCCATAATGCTAGATCTAATTTAGTATTAAAACCACTCACTAGCAATTATAATTTCGAATATTTTATTTTTCAATTTTAGAAATTACATTTGATTCTTTTAAAATAAATTTTAGCTCTCTGCTGAATCTCCCAGCCCTAATTTTTATTTCCTTGAACATACTAATATATAATTCTTCTAATCACTGCCTGATAAAACTCCATTTTTTAGAGCCTTATGATTATGAATCTGATTCTGTTGTCTGTTCTGCCTCTGTGGTTTTGGTCACATTGTCTTGCATCATTGTGTATTTGTTTATTTTTTAATAAGTCTTGAACAATATACATGAAAAAGAGATAGGGGCCTAGGAAGATATAATCTTCCTTTAGAGATTATTTATGTTTGCTTTTAAAAACCTCCTAGAAGACAAGCAAAAGTAGATCATGTTAACCAAATTTAAGGCCTGAAGTAATTTATAGCTCAACTTCAATCCTTAAAAGGTATCTGTATTCAGTTTACCCTTTCCTCTAGCATATAGTCCTAAAATGTAGTGACTTAACGTGCCTTCTCTTTGGTAGGCTCTGCATTCCAGAATACGACTCCCAGCTTGGAGACTTACTCTCCAAATCTCAACATCTAGAACTGGCAGGCACCCTTAGTGAAAGAACGGGCTCACCTCCCTGGGTTTCTTTCTTCCATAAAGTTTTGGCCCCATAATTCTTCATAGCCTTATTGGCTCTTGGATACCTTTTTAAAAAAATGTTTCAACCTGCTTTTCCAGTAGCTCTTAGTGGACCTAAATTACCTAATTCACCATAACTGAACTACACAGATGTACACAGTTGATTCTCGAACAATGTGGGTTGAAGACCAATCCCTCTTGCAGTTGAAAATACATATATAACTTTTGATTCACCCCAAAATTAACTACTAATAGCCTACTGTTGATGGGAAGCCTTATCAATAACATAAAGAGTTGATTAATACACATTTTGTATGTTATATACTATATTCTTACAATAAAGTAAGCTAGAGGAAAGAAAGCAATTAGAAAATCATAAGGAAGAGAAAATACAATTACAGTATATATAGAAAAAAATCTGCAATTCGAACATTTGTTGCTTGAGGGTCAACTGTACATATACCTGTTAAAGAGTACTGGGCCCAAATGTCTTGCTAACTGAAAGAGGGTATCCAATCTTCTAATTTTTAAGTAATGCTGGAAAATGCAGTCAGTTTGGAAAACAGAATGGATACCTCCATGAAAAAATAAATTCATTTTTCAAATATATATACCAATGATATAAAAACTTAATTTTTACAAGCTGAAATTTATTTGCAAATAAACATTTAATTAAAATGTCTAATCTGTGAGTGCTACTAAAGCCCAAATAAGCTGCAGCATAGTAAGAACTTACAGCGGAAGGGAAAACCTTGGCGTTGTGCATAAGTACGTGTAGACAAGTGTTATAGGTAAAGTGGTACAAGTGTGCACTGAGTGCAGTGGTGCTTGGGATGGGGACCTAAAGAGAGACGTGATTTGTAAATAGGGATGTACAAGATGAGTACTTAATAGCAACAGAGACAAGCAAGGGAAGATATTCCTGGCAGAGGGGCAAGAGAGCCAGGAATAGCCACAGGTGAAGTGAGAACCCACTATGGAACCAGTACTTGGGATCTACAAGCAGTTCAATCTAGCTGCAACGTAAGGGGGGGATGTGTGCACACACACGTATGCATGAGTGTAGTGGGGCCATGGCAGTGACAATGAAAGTGACCAGCTATAGGAAAGGAAATAACCTGGGTCTGTAGTGTGGATGTTCCTGTGCGGCATAATAAAGTACATATAGAAAATCATATTTAACAATGAATAATTTGAAGTAATACATTCATTAAATCAGAGAAAAAACAAATACATTTACCACAAAAATTATTTAATACCGCTAAAAGCACAGAGAAATAATAGATAAAACTATCAGAAAGGAAGAAGCAAAATTGTTATTGTCTGCAGATGCCGTGCTTGCAAAAGAATAAATGTTTTGAGTTACGTAATAAACAGAAACCATTCCTTCTAAATACAAGATATATAAGAAAAAATAATGAAAAATATCCTGATCACAATGGCAATAAAAATATAAATGTAAAATAGCTATAAATAAACTTACTATCAACTTTTTCAAATAAAAAAAAATACTCTACCAAAGGAATTAAGTAAATATAAACAGCATTTAATATATGGAATGCTAAATATTATAAATGTATCAATGTTTTCCAAATTAATTTATAAATTTAAGGTGGTTTGCTCAAAATACTAATAGGAATTTTCTTTAGATGTTAAAAACATATTCTAAAGTTTACCTATAAGAATGCATTAGAGATGTCTGCAAGATGGCAGAAGAGGAAGCCCCAGATTCTCCTTCTACCCACTAAGACACCAGCTCAAATCAACACCCACACACGGATTAATTCTCATTGTGAGAAATCCGAAAACCAGTTAAGAGGCTCCTGCATCCCAGGTGAGTACAAAACCAGCTGAGAACCAAAGAAATGTCGGGGGCTTGAGGTGAATCCTCAGAACCTACAGTACCATGAAAAGGCACCAGAGAGAGAGAGAGAGAGAGCAAGAAATCACAAACTAAAAAAAAACAAAAACAAACAAAAAAACAACCCTGCAAGTTCCTGTAACTGGAGGTTACATGCATAAATCCAGAGAAGTCATATCTACAGAAAAGGTCTGAGAAGCCCCTAGAGTCTCTAGCTGGAATGACTGGTGAAGGTCATTCTCTGTACAAAGGCAGTCTTTATAACAAACTTACAAGGCAAACGAAGAAACAGAGAAACATGGCCTAATCGAAGAATTAAAAAAACTCTAGAAACTGACTCTAAAGAAAGAGAGGTATATCAATTATCTGACAAAAAATTCAAAATAACCATCAGGGTGATACTCAATGACCTCAGCACAATGATACATGAACAAAATGAGAATTATCATCAAAGAGAACATATATACATACATGCAGATATATTTAATTTTGGAGCTTCAGAACACATTAACTGAATTGAAAAATTAACTAGACAGATTCAATAGCAGTCCTGATCAAGTGAAAGAATGAATAAGCAAATTCAAACACATGTCATTTGTAATTATCCAGGTAAAGTAGAAGAATTTTAAAAGTCTACAGTATGTATGGGATACTATCAAATGGACCATTACACAATACTGGAGTCCCAGAAGGAGAAGAGCGGAAAAAGAGGCAGACAGCTTATCTGAAAAATTAATGGCTGAACACTTCTCAAATCTGGGGAAGAAAAGGGACACCCAAATTCAACTAGAATGAATCAAGAGAAGTCTACACTGAGACACATTACGGTCAAACTGTCACAAGTCAAACACAAAGAATTTTGAAAGTAGCAAAATTAAAGCAACTCATCACCTACAAGGTGCCCCCATAAGACTATGAGGAGAAACCTTGCAGGCCAGAAGGAAATGAGACAATATATTAAAAGTGTTAAAAGACAAAAACTGCCAACCAAGATGCAAAATTTGGAAAAGCTATCCTTCAAAAGACTTTTTCAGCTAAGTTGAAGGAATGAATTCATTACCACTCGATCTGCCTTACAAGAAAGGCTAAAGGGAGTCCTTTCAGTTAAAAATAAAAGACAGAAATATATAAAAGATATAAATGCATAAAGTTCACTGGTAAATGTAAATTAATAGAGAAATACAGAATACTGTAACACTGTTAACAGTGGAATGTAAACCACTTTTAATTCTGGTAAAGAAGTTAAAAGAAAAAATTAATATACTTTAAACATAAAAACATTAATGAATATTCAGTATAAAAAGATAGAATTTGTGACATCAAGAACATAAAGTAGGAGTTGAAATAAAAGAGTAGCATTTTACATGCAGTTGAAGTTATTTGTTATCAGTTTAAAATAGATTGCTTAACTTTAAGATATTTTACATAAGCCACAAGGTAACCACAAAGAAAATACCTATAAAAGATACACAAAAGAAAATGAGAAAGGAATCAAAACACATTACTACCCCCCAAAAAAATCAATGAAACACAGAGGAAGACAGAAAAAGAGGAAAAGATGTGCAAAAAAGCAACAAGACAATGAACACAATGGATGAAATGGCAATAGTAAGTGCTTCCCTATCAGTAATTATCTTAAATATAAATGGATTAAGCTCATTAAGAAGATGGAGTATCTGAAAGGATTTTAAAAAGATCCAATGATATGCTAACTAAAGAGACTCACTTTCGAGATAAGGACACACATAAAGAGCAAGGAGGGAAAAAGATTTTCCATACAAAAGGTAAACAAAATAAAGCAGTTGTGGCCACACTTATATCAGACAAAACAGACTTTAGGTCAAAAACTGTCAGAAGAGACAAAGAAAGACACTATGTAATGATAAAAAGGTCAACTCACCAGGAAGCTATAACAATTATAAATATATATGCACCAAACATCAGAGCATTCAAATATATAAAACAAACTCTGACAGAACTAAAGAGAGAAATGACAGCAACACAATAATAGATTTCAAAACCCTACTTTTATTAAAAGAAAGAATATCTAGACATAAGATCAATAAGGAAATAGAGGATTTGGACAATGCTGTATGTATCAAATTAACATAACAGACACATATATAGAACATTCCACCCAATAGCAGCACGACTGACATTCTTCTTAAATGCATAAAGAACATTCTCCAGGAGACATCACATGTTTGGTCATGAAACAAATCTTAACAAATTTAAGAAGAATGAAATGATACCGATTATCTTTTCCAACCACAACAGAATGAAACGAGACGTCAACAGCAAAAAAAAAAAAACCTGAAAAATCTGCAAATATGTGGAAATTAAATAACACACACTTAAACAACCAACTGGTCCAAGAAGAAATCAAAGAAAAAATTTTAAAAATCTCTTGAGAGAAATGGAAACAAAAACACAGTATACCGACATTTATGAGATACAGATAAAGCATATGAAGTCGCAAGTTTACAGAGGTAAATGCTTACATTAAAAAAGAGGAACAATCCCCAATAAACAATCTAACCATATACCATAAGGAACTAGAAAAAGAATAAGCATACAGTTAGCAGAAAGAAGGAAAAAATCAAGAGTAGAACAGAAACAAAGTACAGAATAGGAAAATAACAGAAAAAAAATCAATGAAACAGTTGATTTTCTGAAAAGATCAACAAAACTGCCAAATCTTTTGTCAGACTAATTAAGGAAAAAAGGGAGAAAACTGAAATAAAATCAGAAGTGAATGTGGAAACACTACAACTGATCCCACAGAAATTAAAAGGATTATAAGAAACTACTATGAACAATTAAATGCCAACGAACTGAATAACCTGGAATAAATGGATAAATTCCTAAAAATACACAACCCACCAAAACTGAATCAAGAAAAAGTAGAAAGCTTGAAAAACCAATAATAAATAAGGAGATTAAATCAGTAGTCAAAAACCACCTAACAAAGAAACCACCAGTACCAGACAGTTACACTGGCAACATCTAGCAAACATTTAAAGAATTAATACCAATACTTCTTAAAATCTTCCAAAAATAAAAGAGGAAAAACTTCCAAACTCATTTTATAAGGCCAGCATCACCTTGAATTGTCATTCCTGGCATTTCTCTCAAAGCCAGAAAAGACACACAAGAAAACTAAAGATCATGGTACTGTAGGTTCTGAGGAGTCACCTCAACAAAATGCTGGCAAACTGAATTCAAGAGCACATTAAAAGTTTCATATATCTTGACCAAAATGGATTTATCCCCGGGGTGAAAGGATGGTTCAACATATGTGAATCAATCAATGTGATTCATTACATTAATGAATGATGGATAAAAATTACATGATCATCTTCATAGATGCAGAAAAAACATTTGAAAATCTTCAACACTCTTACATGATAAAAACACTCAACAAACTAGGAACGGAAAGAAATTACCTGAACACATGAAAATCTATGTGCATAAAAAACCCACAGCTGGTATCATACTCAATGACGAAAAACTGAAAGCTTTTCCTCTAGGGTCAGACCAAAGCAAAGATGCCCTCTAATCACTTCTATTCAACACAGTACTAGAAATCCTAGCTAGAGCAATTGGTCAAGAAAAAGAAATAAAAAACATGCAAATCAAACAAAGAAGTAAAATTATCTGTTTCCAGATGATATGATCTTATGTGTAGAAAACCTCAAAGATTCCACAAAAAGACTGTTAAAACTTAAAAAACAAATTCAGCAAAGCTGCAGGATACAAAATTAAAATACATTTCGGGTTTGTTTCTATACACTAACAATGAACATCCAAAAAGAAAATTAAATAAACAATCCCATTTACAATAGCATCGAAAAGAATAAAATACTTAGAAATAAACTTAACCAAGGAGCAAGTTAAGGCAAAAGACTTACAGACCAGAAATTACAAAATACTGATAAAATAAATGAAAGAAATAAATGGAAAACATTCTGTTCATGGACTGATTTAATATTGTTAAAATGCCCATAATATTCATAGTGATCTACATATCAAAATCCAAATGGCATTTTCTGAAGAGGAAAAAAATCCTAAAATTCATATGGAGCCCAAATAGCCAAAAAAAATCTTGAGAAAGAACAAAGCCAGAGGTATCACATTTCCTGACTTCAAAACATATTACAAAGCTATAGTAATACAAATAGTGTGTTGATGTCATCGAGCCAGACATCTGGAGCAATAGAAAATAGAGAGCCCAGAAATAAACCCAGGCATACATGGGCAAACGATCTTCATCAAGAGTGCTGAGTCTACAAAATAGAGAAAGGATTGCCCCTTCTACAAGTGGGTTTGGAAAACTGGATATCCACATGCAAAAGAATGAAACTGTACCCTTATCTTACACCTAACACAAATACTTAAACATAAGACCTGAAAATATAAAACTCCTACAATAAAATACAGGGGTAAAACTTCTTAACACTGGTTTTGGCGATGGATTCTTGGAAACAAAAGCAAAAATAGACAAGCAAGACTACATCAAACTAAAAAGCTTCTCCACAGCAAAGGAAACAATCAATAGAGTCAAAAAGCAACCTGTGGAATGAGAGAAACCATATATACGATAAGGAGTTAATATCCAAAATATATAAGGAACTCCTACAAACTCAACAGCAAAAAAATAAAATAAAATAAAATAACTCAATTAAAAAAGTGGCCAAAAAGCGAGTCGTCATTTCTTCAAAGACATACAAATGATCAACTAATATATGAAAAGATGCTCAGCATCACTAATCATCAGGAAAATGTAAGTGAAACCCACATGAAATATCACCTCACCTCTTAGGATGGTCATAAAAAAAAACAAACAAAAAAACAGGAAATACCAAGTACTGATGAGAATTTGGAGAAAATGAAACTCCTATGTACCGCTGTGGAAATGTGAGATGGTGCAGATATTATGGAAAATACTCTGGAGGTTCCTCAAACATTAAAAATAGAACTACCATATGATCTGGCAATCCCACTTCTGGGTATTTATCCAGAAAGAAAAAAGAAAAAAAAAAAAGGAATCAGGATCTCAAAGAGGTATTTACACTCCAGCACTATTCAAAATATTCACTGCAGCATTATTCAAAATAGCCAAGAGGTGGAAACAACTAAATGTCCACTGATAGACAAATAGTTGAAGAAAATATGGCATAAACATAGAACGGAATATTATTTGGTCTTAAAAAAGAAGAAAAAAATGTTATGTGCTACAATATGGATGAATCTTGAAGATGTTATTCTAAGTAAAATCAGCCAGACACAGAAGGACAAATATTGCATGTTTCTACTTATATAAGGTATCTAAAGTAGTCAATTCATAGAAGAAGAAAGTAGAAGGATGGTTGACAGGGGCCAGGAGAGAGGGGAATGGGGAGTTGCTATCAATGGGTATAGAGTTTCATCATGCAACATAAAAAAGTTCTAGAGATCTATTATTATAGTACTGTGTATATAGTTAATAATACTGTACTGTATACTTGAAAATTTGTTATGATAGATTTTGTTAGTATTTTTAATCACAATTTTTTAAAAGAATGTACTAGAAAAGTTAAGAACATTTTTAAAAATAGCAATAATGGAAGGCTTGCTTCATTAGTAGTTGAAAGTTTTATAAAGCTTCTCTAAGGAAAACCATGTGATCCTTGCGCAAGGATGACAGAAAAATCAGAGGGTAAAAAAGAAAAAACCTAAATACACATAAATAAAAATAAGTATATGTGTCATCCACAATCATTTAGAAAAGAATGGATTATTTGATAAATGAAGATGAGGAAACAGGCTTATCTTTTGGAAAAAAGATTCCAAACTTAAATCATATAATGAAATAAATATAAGATTTTAAAAGGTAGATTAGAAATATACATTTAATTTACAACAGGTAAAAATTTTAGATTGGAAGACAGAATATAGAGAAAAAAAGAGTTTTTCTAGATCTTACTATGTCTAAGTCTTCGTTAACATTAAAGTCAATGAAATTTCCAAACACCAGAGTCTAGGTGAATTTAGAAAATAAACTCTAATACAAATGTAAATATGCTGTTTTTCATTTTCACTAAAACTGCTTTCTTCTAGTCATGAATGCAAATGAAAACTGATTATTCAGAAAAGTAGTGTGATATTATTGCAGGAATAGCAAACTATTTTAAAGTCTTAAGATATGACTTAAGCCCAGCTTTGCCAACACAAATGGCAAAACGAAGCATGTTTCAAGGGATGTCATAAATCCAGGAAGATTAAGATTTTCAAAGAATATATACTGACATGGGAAAAGTTCCATTCATTCAACAAGTAAACACATACGATATTGGCCCCTGGGCTGTGCTAAAGATAAAACAGTAAGCAAGGGAGACAACATCCTTGTCAATCAAGCATCTTACAGGCCAGTGAACAAGGTAAAGATTATAGCAGTGACGCACTTAATATAAGAGATTCAAGGAGCTAGGAAAGCGTATACCAGGGGACCCACCTAGTCTACGAGAGTCAGAGAAGATTTTGTGGGAAAAGTGACATTTTAAGCTCAGATCTGAAACATACATAGGAATTAGCCCAACCACAGTTACAGATTAAGATATAAGCAAACTGAGGACTCGGCACAGAAATGCCAAGAGAGAACATGGGGTGGGGAAGGAGGACACATGGAATTGTAGGCACACTAATTACCTAAATACATCTCACAGAGTAAGACTGGAAGTTCAGAAAAGAGTACATCGGTCCTTAAATTTGGTTACAGAATTAGAATTAGGAGTAATTTCTAGTTCTTTTCTATTTTTCTTTCTTTTCTGTTTCCTAAAGTAATCATATATTATAATTTACTGTTTATTAATAAAAAAAAGTAGTATTAAAATAATATTTTATTACTTACTAGGTTTGGGGAGGAGGCTGTTTTTTGGGTTTTGGTGGGGGAGGGGGTTGGGTTTTTTAATCTTACACAAGTTTCTTAAGACTTAATTCATTCATTTAGAAAATCAGGCTAATAACATGCAACTTCACAGAGTTGCTGATTTGGATCAAATATGGTAACATATGTGCCAGAAAATGATTTTGTGGTTGTGGTTGTTGGACCTCACTCAGCATCAGAGGGACCAGATAAAAAGGCGTTAAGCAGAATTTGGGGGCAGGGAGGTGGCAGCAGGAACTGGTAGTAACTCAGGAGGGTGGAAACGCGCAGCCAGATGAAGCTGGTGAGCCAGCGGGTAACGCGTGCAGCTCTTGTCCTCAGCATCGACTGCAGCCGGTGCCAAGGAATCCTGCTACGTGTTTCTCACTGAGCCTAGACCCCGTCTCGGCATCCTTCTCAACACCGCCCCAGGCGGCCACTCGCATAATGGCATCCTTCGTGAAACTTTTTGCTATCTCCAGCCTCAGAACTCCAAATGAGAACACAATCAATTCTGTAATTCTTTTAAAAGAGGTAGTTCAGTTATAAAACTGTCTTCTTTAATTTATGCTTTAACTTTTTAATGTTCTGTTTTCTCTAAGAAGTGTATCTTATAGAACTTCTAGAGGTTATGATTTAATATTTTGCAAAAGTCTCTGTTATTCATCTATTACACCAGAATAATAATTAAAGGACTATCGCATTTTATAAACATATTTACATATATTTATAAATGGTGATACCAGATACAAATACATCTTTAGACTGTTACTTTTTCACAAAACGGAAAAAAAAAATGAGTTTCTTACCTTTCCTCTGGAGTATCTACATGAAATGTTCTCTCTATAACAGTGGTCCACTGGAGACATCTGATAATAAATGTGTTTGGCTTTGGTCGTTCTGTTTTCATTAACTGGCATTCTAGAAATAAAATAAAATGCCGCTTTGAATATACTTACACTTAAACCAAGAAATTAACAGTTGAGAACTACACAGTTCTATTCTAAACAAGATCACTGCAACCTCACAGCATACTGCAGGTCCCCAACTCAAGGATGAGCACAGCCTGCCTTCAGCATTCCTTTCCAGTCCTTCCCCACCTCGGGCCACATGCTCTCCTAACCAGCCAAACTGGACTACATAACTGTCCCCAAATGTATCCTGCTGCTCTTTCCTTCATCAGTAGTTTTGCTCCAGCCGTTCTTACTGCCTAGAATGCTTTCTATTTACTTTACCCCTGTCCATGTGCAACCACCAATGGTCAAAAGAATACTGTTCGTTAAGGTCCAGATCAAATCCTACTCCTTCCATGAAGCCTTTTATAACAAGCTGGCCCTAGACTGACTATCCCTGCACCCCGCCTGCCATATTCTTCTAACTTATTATTGTATCCCTCATTTTTCACTTAGCACAGACTATCTTATATTATTATCATTTTAAAAAGGTATTCTTATCTCTACCTAGATTATAAGCCTTGTGACAGTACACACTGTCTATAACTCTTAATAATCACAGACCCTAGTGACAGTCAGTGAAATAGTCATAAATTCTGTCAGGGAATATCTAGAAGACTTCCAAGAAAAAGACATTTTAGTGGCTAAAAGCATGGAATCCATTTTTTTCCCTACCGTTAGCTATGCCACCTTGCAAGATAGTTAATCCGTCTGGTCTTCAAGTATTAAATGAGAAACAGTAAGAGTATCTACACCTCAAAATTGGTATGGAGATTAGTAATAAATCAATGTAACATTTACAAAATGTGTGACAAAAAAAGTTTTCAATAAATACTAGCTATTAGCTATTATTATTAAGACTGGACTTATTATTAGGACAGGACCACGTTGGACTTTAAAGGTTACGTGGTATTGGACAGTAAGAGAGAGTAGAGTAGGCTTGTCTACTGACACTGTTCTTTTGGAAAAAAACTAATTTACCCCTAGTTGAAAATTTCAAGTGTTTTCTCAGTGCTTATCTGTTTTGTCCTGTTCTCCACCACTTACAACTATCAACTACCATTTCTGTGTCTTTACAGAGTCACACTGAGCTAGATCTTTACTGACTCTTTGCACTAAAAGAGATCACTCACCCAAGGGTCTCTGTTTCGTTTTCTTCTCTTTTCTAGCAAGCCTTCATGGTTCTGCCATCATCCTTCTGCTTACCAATAACAAAATCCAAACTTCTTTCCATCTTGGATTTCTATTTTATGATACGCATGTCCAACTACACAGTGGATAGTTCTACCTGGTTGAATTACTGGTGCCTCATCTAAAACAAAACTCACTCATCTGTTCCCCTAAATCTGTTCCTACTCCTGGCTTCTTAATTTTTCCATCATCCAGACTGAAAACATGGCATGATCTTTTTTTGAAGTTAGTATCTGCCATTACCTGGTTTTTCCACTCATGCAATTCTCTTCAGACTCCCACTGCCCAACGCCTAAACCCCCGGAGGTGCCATAAACCAGACCTAATCTGACTGTCTTGGAAGCCCACTGTTCTTTCCCATTTACTTCTTCACAAAACTCCTATTAAGTTTCTAGCCAGTGGTTTACTGCACTGTCTTATAGGTGTTTAATGTGTGTTAATTTAATGTCTAGCAGTATAAATTATTTAAAAGTTAGGAATCATGTGCACAAATCTTCCTCACAGTACCTACACCAGTGACAGAACTTATCGGCACAGAGTAAATATTTGATGACTGAGCACCTGACCAACTGGCTTTTAATGTAAAGGATGAAGGACAGACACTTAAAAGAGGGGCAAGGCCAGACGGAAATGCTCAACAATGAAGTATGGAGTAAGGGAACCAGGACGAACAGAAAAGGAAAGAGAGAACCTTCAATCTAAGGTTCATCTATTTCGCTTTGACTTCGGGGTCCCACTGTGATGTCAACGTAACTGAGACAACAGACTTTGAAATTACAACACCAGACAAGTCCAGCCTCCATCACGCCCCATCTGCTCTTTCTCATCTTTAAAAGCACTATCAAGAATTAAAGTTAAACTTTAAAGGAAGCACATACCTAACATGTAAATGCTATAATTTAAGTAACTTCTCAATCTTCTAATTTTAAAAGCTACTTAAAATACTACATGAGATTCCAAGTGATTATCAAGTATAATTTTTAAAATGATAATAAAGGTGATTAATTACCATTTCCCAAGCAGACCACTGAAAAGGAATTGTTTAGAAAAGAATTAAATGTTTGTAATTACATACAGATGGTTTTAGAAAAGATTAAAATAATAATATAATGATCTAAGTAGTTATGCACAACTTCGTTGTTTTGACTAAATATGATAAGTATTCACGGACTCAACTATATACTGAAATGACAGTTATGGGCCAAGCACTATGCAAGATTCTGGGCATAGCACGAAATTCCCCAAGCTTACAGCACATACCAAATTCTATTATTATCATTCCACACATATAATTATAAAGGAATATTTTTCTAATGGTATAAAGGTTTTAATCAGGTCTTCTAGTTCAACAAAAATGTTATACACAATTATGAACAAGTAGTATAAAGATATAAACCTATATTTCATAGGTTTTTGTATGAAATACTCTGTATGTGAATCCAATTCTAAATAATATCCATTACACTGAAACTGTACAAGAGAGAAGCAGCTACCAAAGCTGGCAGGCTATCCAAAAGGTAGCTGGGTCAAAACCAAGAGAACATCCTCCCACAGCATCTCAGGTTCACTGCGATCTACTTGCAAATATACTGAAAGAGCAGAATCTGAAGCCACTACAGTTGAAGTTTCAAAATACCATGTTAAAACAAGTGAGCAAGTAAACAGAAAAACTTTCGGTTCTTTCACGTTAGCTATAATATGGAATCGTGAACACACCCTACACTCTCTGTAAAATGAAGAAAAACAGGCAGGAAAGTTTTCAGAACATGGTTCATGTCTTAAAAACTCTTAAACGGGACTCTTGTTCTTAAAGTGGATGGTGGTAAATAGTCAGTACTTCTTCAGAAAGATATTTCCATTTCAGTTATATAAAGATTCCCAATTCGAGCCTGGCCAGTTTAAGTTTTAAAAATAAAAGTGCAAAGTCCAGGTAGAGATTCTAAAAAGCTATCAATCAAATGATAATCTATGATTTCTGGTACCACTTAATACACATGAAGAAAGCAAGTGTCTTATATAAAATGCTAGGTAACTTTTATTATATCATAACCCTTGAATACTTTTCAGTAAAGTATTTGTTATAGAAGTCTTTAAATTAGATACTTATACTAGTTAAACTCACCTGATCAGGTTAAGCTAAATTTCAAACATTCTGCTTACTTTACACCATTCTGAACACAGGCAATCTAGTTTATTCAAAGCTATAATTTCTCTGTAAACCTGAAAGCCAAAACCTGCGACATGCCAGATCACAAATTATATACTAAAAAGAACTGTTTTGGATATCACGTGTTCAGATTTTATTTAAAAGATTAAACTTTATTTCAACCTCTTTACCCCTTTTAAATACAAATTTTATTTTTTAAAAATAAATTCAACTAACAATGTGAAAAACGAAGGCATAATAATCGGTTCTAATTAAATCACAGAATGAAACAATGCTAACTCTTGAGTTACAACACCCATAAGGAGAGTCTAAGCCCCCAGTTATAATACTATTGTGGATATTCTTTAAAAGGAGAAAATAGCATTTTTTTCTTTTGTTTAAAGTCTTTACAATCCAGAGGCAAAAAGAGAACAGTGCCAGTTGAGCCTTGACACATCAAGCTTAAAGAGGTTCACTCGATCCACTGAGAGGGGTGCCTCAACCGTGGCGGGTGCCTCAAGCGTGGCAGGTGCCCTGCCCCGGGGACAGCAAGTCCAGGATCACTGTGTGGCAGGCACTGCGCTGACTGGTGGTTTCTAAATGTTACTCACTTCCTCTGAAGTACAAATTTAAGAGGTGTTAACGTCATTATTCTCCATTTCATAAGTGAGCTAATAGAGACTGCGACCAGTTAAATAACTTGCCCCAAAGCACACAGCTTGTGACTGTGTATTTACTTCCAGGCCTACGTGATTCAAATTCCATGCTTTTTTGGAGAGAATACACTGCTAGCAAAATTACCTTTAAAAAAATCAGTAATCATCTGTCTTCTCCACCATCCCCGAACCTTCCCTGTGTCTGGCCCTTCTCCCTTCTATGACTTCTTTTCTCCTACAAAGAAATCTGGGATAATTTTCACCTGACGACAACGCTTGAGGAGGCAGAGGGCCCTGATGTGTTTGCCCCTGGCTCCGAACACAGCACAGGGATGGTTAGGGATGAGGATTACGCCCCCGGAGGATCATGATCTGGCACCTTCTGCTTCTCCAAGCAGGAGACAAGGGGGAAGTGGTTTGGAAGGAGGGGCGGAAGGGAAGGGAGAAGGCGGGAGGGAGGCGGCAGAGCCTCTGGGTCCTTGCACCGCTGCGTCCCGTGCCCTGAACCATAAATAAAGCCAATGATAACACAAACTTTCAACTACTAACGATGGGAAAGTGATCCCCAAACTTGCATGGATCCAGCTCTATGTTCTGTGTTATCTGCGTCTGAATCATTTACCTACCACCCAGAATCAACACAGCGTTCTCTGTGTAAATAAACGGGAGAGAAAAGTTCTCACATTTTACTGCATAACAGAAGAAATTCTATAAATAAAGGGAGTAAGATTGGGTTACTAACACTATATTATACTCTTAAAGATGTTTTTCATTTTATGATATATGTTTCAAATTCTGACATTTTAATTATCATAAACTTTACTGCTTTGGTTTTAACACGGGATGCTAATTATGATTTAAACTGAATTTGAAATCATGACATGTTAATGTGAACTTCTAATACATTTTTAATGAATTTGATCATCACAGATACCACCATTTACCAAAAGTACAGTTCAGAGACAACATTCTCCCCACCAGCATTTCTCCATCTTGTCTGTCCACCAAATCCTACCTGTCATCAAGCACACACACACCTCAGGAGTCTCCCAGAACAACGACTCTCTACATGCCCTCTGCATACTTCACATTTCAACTAAAAACACACTGTGGTCACTGTGGGATAATAATTAAGATATGAAAATGAATGAGGCGTTTACTAATAGAGGAAGTTGTAAGACCCATGCAAACATCTAGTGAACTCAAAATATATGATTTTTTTAGTGAACTCAAAATATATGAGCTGCTTTTCAGTTTTATTTTTGTAGTGCAATGGCCATGGACTTTTTCTGTGGTTAAAAAAAACTCACATGACAAAATGTACCATTTTAACCATTTTTAAGTGTACAGTTCCATGGCATTAAGTACATTCACCCTGTTGTGGAGGTGAGTTGGTTTTAAAACATATTTCTTCATTTACTCTCATTGTACAAATTCATATTCAAATCTCCCACGATTACTGTAGAAAAATTCATATATAGGCATAACTAAAATAAAAAACACAGGTATAACCACTGTTAATGCTTTCACATATATTTCAGTTCTTTTCTAAGCATTTTTTTAAAAATGAGACTATAACATATGGAATATATTGCATAAGTGCTCATTTAATTAGCTGTAAATATTTTTCATTTCATTAAATACATCATCATACCTAACAGTGGCACAGAACTCCACTGTGCTCATATACCAGAGTAAGCTGTTTATTCATGATCATAATTCATGAAGCAAATAGAAGTGAATTATCCAGATGTAAACAGGATGGTACCTAACCATTCTGACACAGCTTACTATTGAGTACTGTGCTAAAATCTGAAAAATAATCATGAGCACTATTTTTGTTTTAACTAAATAAGAAAAACTAACTTATATATGAAGTATGATGAAACTGCAATTTGACTGCGAATTCCCCATGGGCATGGTTCAGGTAATTTGGTCACCCAGAGCTGGGCCCGAACAGAGCAGCTCTCAATAGTAAACAAACATAATGAAAGAATACATGACCAACACTATCCAAACTTAGTAATGAATTTGTGTCTTGGCTAACTAACACCACATCTTCAAAAACAGCTAAAAGATCATCTTCACCTAGTAAAATAATTGATTCAGACTAGGATCATCAATGGATGCTAAAATCATTAGGTAAATAACTGATGAAGATTTTAATATTGCATGATGCCAAGGTGTCAACTCACAGATTATCTGCCAGTCACAAAAAAAGAAACTTAACTTTATAATGGAGAGATCAAGTGTGTGCTGCCTGACACCAGCGAGCAATGACATCACTAACAGCTGGTCAACCAAATACCAAGTACCTCCCGACACACTGTAATATGATGTACACAGAATCATCAAGGAAATCGTTTTGACAGATATACTCAATGTAAATCTAATGGAATCTTTAGAGCTAACTTGCGTTTTGCAGGAAATACGGAGAGAGGAGAAAGTTAAATGACACCACAGAGAAACAATCATCAGAGAATTACAGAAGAGGGGACCTGCTAGAGGACAATAACCCGGTCTCCTTAATGAGTGAATGTAATTGACATGGGGCGGCGAATAGGACAGGGGGCTCTTCCAGACTGGAGAGGCTTAGGAGACATGCCCGGCAATGCGGTGCGTGGTCCCTGATGTGTCTGGTTTAAACAAGCCAGTTGTTAAAGATACTTTAGGCGACAACTGGGGAAACCTGAGTATGAATCAGCATTTGATAATAGTAAAGATTTCTAAATTTTATTAGGTAACACAGGTAATGACGTTGGAAAATGTCCTTATTCTTTAGAAATTCATACTTAAGAATTTAGGGGTAAAAATGTCATGATATCATAGTTTACTTTAAATATTTTAACAAAATGATGATGCAAATATGGTAAAATGTTAACTGTTAAGTCTAGGTAATGGATATATGAGCGTTCGATAAGCTACTTTATCTGTATGTCTGAAAATTTTCATGACAAAAAGTCAAAAATAGAAACGCCTCCAAAATATTAGGTTCTTTCCTCAAAGTATGTACCAAGATAAACTACAGGTTTAAATGGTTGAATGTGGAAAAAACTTGTTTTTCCAGAGGAACATCTAAAACAAAGACACTTCCAGCTGAAACTATCACAAGTTAAGCTTCAGGATATTTCACCGGGCACTGAAGTTTAAAGGTATCGCTGCAGGAATAATCACTATATTTTGAATCAACTCTAAGTTACAACTGAAATACGGAAGCTTCCATGTGCATTGATGGGACAATTCCTACTCATATATTCACAGCTTCGCAGTCGCTTATCAATGACACCACTTCATCAGGTGTCCTTGGCTTCCCCTCTGAGTCACTCCCCCTTGACCTCCATGACACTGAACTGCCTGGTTTTACCTCCCGCTCTGTGACCATTCCTTAGCCTTCTGTCTCAGGGCCTCTCTCTCCGAATTGAGCTTGACTCAGACTTTTGTGTTCTGCTTTCTTTTATGATAATTTTGTACTTCATTAAATAAATACGATGTATTCATTCATTAAATAAATTTAGACAATCATTAAATAAATAGATATATATTTTTTGCCCACAGTATGCCGAGCAACAACCTAGACACTGGGGATAGAGCGGTGAAGAGAACAAAGTCCCTACTTTTCATCAAGCTCACATCTTACTGAGGGGATCAGTGGTCACACAACAAGTAAAACAATTAATTTACAACATAATAGGAGTTTATAAGGACTATGAAGAAAAGTTAAGTTGAAACAACAGGGAGGTGCTACTATTTTAGATAGCATAGTTGGAAAGGTGACCCTTAATGAAATGAGGGACCAATGCAGGTACCTGCAGGAAGTGTGATGGGGTGGACGGATGGGTAAACACGAAGGCCTCTGCGGGCGGGAGCCCAGAGCATCTGAGAAACAGAAGGAGTCGGGTACGACCAGGGAAAGTAAGTCGGGGAAGTGGTGAGAGATGAGGTCAGAAGGGTCTTCAGAGACCTGCTCGGGACCCTGAACGTGGTTCCGGGTGGCTTTCTCGTGGCTTTGTCTCCATTTTCACCTGACGTTCGACCTCTCAAGCCTGCGCCTCTAGCGCCAGCCCTTCCGACAAGCTCCACTGCCACATGGCAAACCTGGCGTCTCTCTTCTGAGGCACTTATGTTACCTCATTCTCAATGTACCTCGAAAATGTACATCTTCCAAACTGAACATTACCATACCAACAGGGTTTCTATTCGTTTTACTTCTGTATCATTCTCCTCATCACCCAAGAAACACATCTGTAGTCACCTCTGAGCTTTCCTTGAACCTGTGGCTACGCCAGCAGCTCTCACCTCAACAGCTCTTCTGGAATGTCTCTTGAATGATCCCTCCGTTTCACTGCCGACACCCAACCACCGAACTTATCACCAAAATCTGGATCCCTTAAATGGCCTCCCAGAGGGTTCCCCTTCTTTCCTGTCCAATTGTCTCACATACTGCTGGCCTCATTAGTCTTCCTCAAACTCATATTCCAGACATCATTCTCCTCTCAAAAACACACTACTCTCTTCAGAACAAGTTCAACTTTTTCAGACTGACTTTCAAAGCTATTCATAAGCAATCCTGAATCTTTTCCAAACTTTATTCCCTACCATAAAAAAACCACTTTCTGCGGATATATACACACACCTTCGCTGCCCCCGAACGTTTCCCGATTAACTTCAGCACTTGACCCAGCTTCCATGATCTGAAAACACACACTTTTCCTTCTACCCCGATTCCAATCATTCGAAATCTTCTCTAATGGCCCCGATCCTTACTCTCTACTCTTAAAGACCTACTATGCTTAATATTTATGAATCATACATTGTCATTTGACTGTTTCATGTGCATCTACTTAACTATGAGTTTCAGGGGATTTGGAATATTTCTCTTAGTTCTTTCTTATTCATCACAGTCTTAGTACACACAGCCTGAATTCAAACAAAGAAAGCTTCGGGAAACATCTCTGATACAACAGAGTTTATCACAACTAATTCTCTTTTTCTTGTAAAATTGTCTCAATAAATTAAAGTTCGCACTCCTTTAGAAACAAAATTTACTTTATGATCTGTCCCCCCAAAACCTAAAATACTTCTTTCTTTAAAAACTATACTATCCAGTTGAGAACACTTCTGAGAATATTAGTGATAAATACTGCATGAGAAAAATAAATGCTTTAAGCATATGTACAAATAAATATTTATTTTTATAAAAATAATCCTAATAACATCAATTTGGAAAAAAAAAAAAATTTACAGCCTGATCAAATTCTTGATTAAACATCTACAACTCTAACTCTTAAGAGTTATATTTATTACCCTAGGAAAAGTGGTAGAAATAATTAGATTTATAGAATAGTTAAAGGATTTTTTCCCTTGGAGAAAAATAAAAAGGTAGGCCTATTCGTTCAGAGTAAAGCACAGAACTGTCAAAATAAACAAAAAAACAAACACACGAAGAGTGAATTTTGGAGGACCACAGCCACAAAGGGGTCTCTGAGACTTTACTATAACACAAAACATTTCATTTGACAATCTGGTTTAACTGATGCATTGCAAGCTAAATGAAGAGCATACTTTGGAATAATCAGCTCATTCGTCTTTAGTAAAATAAAAAAAAAATCACATCTTAAATCTTTTGCCAATTTAAGTTAGTAGAGAAACTTTACTTTCCAAAATATATTTTTTCCAAAATTTACTCTTTTTAAATAATTACAAACTAAATCACTATCTTAGCATATTATTAGTTGCTTCACTAGAACATTAAGATTTTATATGCGTTATTTCTCATTTAATCCTCCCAATAAAGTTCTAAAGCGTTTTCATTGTTTCTATTTCACAAATAAGAAAATAGAAGCTGTCTGATTTTTAAATCACTTGTTCAAAATCATCAAGTGATTAAGGATGTAAAACTGAATCTCTAATTTGTTTTTTACTAGCTCTAAATTCTTGGCTCTTCGTAGTATGTCACATACTGTTTTAGGAATGTTAGCTGCTTACAAGAGAGAAAATAAAGGTTTATTTCTTTATAACAAACTTTATATACTTCACTTTATATACTTCACTAGTTTTCTGCAATTAAATTGATAGAAACAGATGACACAGAGTATTGAAATAGTTCTCCCCGAAAGAAAATTGGCCAAACTTGTTTAGCATTCATGCACTGAAAACAAGTGCCATCTCTTGTGAGAATCTTACATTTAAAAGCACCAATGCACTTTGATCATAAGACAAGGGAAGTTCTAGGTGACAGATAAGCTATCAAGGAATAACACTGTTTCATCAGGATTTCTTTACAAAAATTATATTTTTAAAAATTTCTTTCTCTTAACATTAGATAATTGGTACAATGCACATTTGAAACTTTTATTGGCCAAAATGTTAAAAACCTAACATGAATTAACATGTTAACGACAGTTGCCTGGAGGTTGATATCAGAACTTGTTCAGGCTTGTCAATCTAAGCTAGCCTTGCTGATTCTTTAGTCATAATAAAATAATCTATAAGAATAGTGAATAGTAGGAAAAATGTAAAGGCACAGATTTCCAAAGAATCTATGAGGTAAACAGTAAATCTGCAAATGATACAGGTAAAAAAAATATTTTTAACAAAATGTCCTTTCCACAGGATGACCATGAAGCTATCAGAGAAAACAATGCATATGAACTAATGCTATAAAGTTTTATATGTTTATTTTTAATTAATTTCTAAGAGTATCCTATAGAGATAGAAACTTTATCAGCTTGCTTTTGGAAGCAGTAACTGTTGTTGGTTGGATGATTCAATCACCATGAACTATTCTGGCATGTTTCAAAAGCACTGCCATTTTAAAACATAAAAATGTCTAAAAATGCAACCATAGTAATAGATTCTGAGTGCATGGGTTGAGGGTGAGGGAGAAAGACAATGACAAATTGGTCCAAAAGGACACTGAGACTTCATAGTTGGAAGACCATTGTGCTGACAATTAGTAACAGGAAGCAGAGCACAAAACAAATGAATGAAAAAAGCTGAACTTGCAATGAAAGACCTTATTATAGTGCAGAAACATTATTGTAATAAAGGGGCGATGTACTCGCCTCTATACAACTTCCA